>NC_069505.1:225448179-225613179 GCF_027579735.1 Bombina bombina | reverse complement strand
TATAATGCATTTGTTTTTAGTGTTTTTATACTTACACTTTCTGAGGCCCAAGCTCCTACTGAGCATGTGCAAGACTTCCCAGTGTGTATATGTATAAATAAGTCTGTAATTGGTTGATGGCTGTCACATGATACAGTTATATGCACACTTTCTGAGGCCCCAGCTCCTGCTGAGCATGTGCAAGACGTCACAGTGTGTATATGTATAAATAAGTCTGTAATTGGTTGATGGCTGTCACATAGAGATACCCATAGAGGTACAGTGGGCTGGGAAATTAATCAATCTTTGAAATTTATCAGAAAAAAAATCTACTGATAATTTGAAATTTTGAGAGAATGCTATTGCATTGTCTTTTTATTCTGCATTTGTAGATTATACAATTCTCTTGTATTTAATGGTCATTTAATTTCCCTATAAAGGACCAGATTAGGCGCGGAGCGCTAACAGTTACGCGTGAGCAAAAAGGGTTTTTTTCGCGGGTGTTTGCGAGCTTTGGGTTTTCCACTTGGTATTACAAGTTGAAAGTAAATGCGATTGCTTGAGCGCAATCATGATTTATTCCCTGGTAAATTTTGTGGAAAATAAAAAGGTCACAAAACACATCAAAAATACATTACAAAGTACAGTTACACTCAAAATACCACCATCTAATAAAAATGATAAAAACAAAGTTATAAAGGCTCAAAAATATGAGGTCTCAGGTGTTAGAAATAAAAAGGCAGGCAAAGGGCTTTAACATAGAGATACATACATACACATGTCTACAGATGTATGTATGTATGTATGTATATACAGTATATATATATATATATATATATATATATATATATTTATATGTGTGCACATATGTATTTATATATGTATGTATTTATATATGTATGCATTTATATATGTATGTATTTATATATATGTATGCATTTATATATGTATGTATGTATTTATATATGTATGTATATATGTATTTATATATGTATGCATTTATAAATGTATGTATGTATGCATTTATATATGTATGTATTTATATATGTATGTATTTATATATGTATTTATATATGTATGTATTTATATATGTATGTATGTATTTATATATGTATTTATATATGTATGTATTTATATATGTATGTATGTATGCATTTACAGACATATAAACACATAAATACATATTTACACATATATATGCAAATATATAAGTGCATTGGATCCCTTTGCAGCCAAGTAGATGAAAACATATTAAAACCTATTTAAAGTGATATGAAACCCAAAATGTTTATTTCATGATTCAGGCAGAGCATGTCATTTTAAACAACTTTCTAATTTACTTTTATTATCAAATTTTCTTTGTACTCTTGGCATCTTTTGTTGACAAGCAGGGACGCAAGCTCAGGAGCGTGCACGTGTCTGGAGCACAATATGCCAGCAGTTTTGCATGAATGGTATATATTTGTAAGACCACTAGATGTCAGCACTATGTCCTGCCATGCAGCTCTCCAGACAAATTTGATAATAGAAGTAAATTGGAAACTATTTTTAAATTTGCATTCTCTGTCACAAAAGAAAATGTTTGGGTTTCATATCCCTTTAATGTTGAATTAAAAGGTTCTGATTGCATAAACTATGGCAAACATTTTGTTATGCATCTTAAAGGGTATGTTTTAAACACTGCAGTACCATGTATGTGAAGACTACAAATGCACAAGCTATGCTGCAGAAGCAGAAGACCAGCGGTTTTGCTGTAATCTAAACTGTTCATAGTTTCTGAAAGTGAAAGTCAGCAATGCACAGTCAATATAGCCAGAGAAATCGATGAATTCTAGGTTTTAGGTTGGTTTGGAAAAAAAATAAATATTTTTTCTAAATAAGCTTTATTAAAAAAAAAAGTCTAGTTTTTGGTCAGTTTTTTAGAGAACAGTAAAAAACATTCAATAATATTTTAGTTTTTTTTTTTTAATTTGCTGTTCGAAATCTTTTTTTTTTTTTTGGGTGGGGGGCTCTCAAGTGCTTCTGTCTAAATCCATTAAATACCAATTATTTTATCAATAAAAATCCCCATACACTTTAAAGGGACAGGAAACCCAATTTTTTTTCTTCTCTGATTCAGAAAGAGCATAACATTTTAAACACTTTTCTCATTCACTTCTATTATCAAATTCTCTTTCTTTTCTTTGCATCTTTTGTTGAAAATCAGGGAGGTAAGCTCAGGAGCGTGCATGTGTCTACATCAATATATCACAGCAGTTTTGGAAGAATATTATCCATGTGAAGGAGAGCTAGAGGGCAGCACTATTACCTGTCATGTAGTGCCACAGATGCTACCTAGGTATCTCTATAACACACAATATTATGCATTAGGAAGAGCACTAGATAACAGCACTATTACCTGTCATGTAGTGCTACAGATACTACCTAGGTATCTCTATAACACAATATTATACATTAGCAGGAGCACTAGATAACAGCACTATTACCTGTCATGTAGTGCTACAGATACTACCTAGGTATCTCTATAACACACAATATTATACATTAGCAAGAGCACTAGATAACAGCACTATTACCTGTCATGTAGTGCTACAGATGCTACATAGGTATCTCTATAACACACAATATTATACATTAGCAAGAGCACTACATAACAGCACTATTACCTGTCATGTAGTGCTACAGATACTACCTAGGTATCTCTATAACACACAATATTATACATTAGCAGGAGCACTAGATAACAGCACTATTACCTGTCATGTAGTGCTACAGATGCTACCTAGGTATCTTTATAACACAAAATATTATACATTAGCAGGAGCACTAGATAACAGCACTATTACCTGTCATGTAGTGCTACAGACACTACCTAGGTATCTCTATAACACATAATATTATACATTAGAAAGAGCACTAGATAACAGCACTATTACATGTCATGTAGTGCTACAGATGCTACCTAGGTATCTCTATAACACACAATATCACTAGATAACAGCACTATTACCTGTCATGTAGTGCTACAGATACTACCTAGGTATCTCTATAACACACAATATTATACATTAGCAAGAGCACTAGATAGCACTATTACCTGTCATGTAGTGCTACAAATACTACCTAGGTATCTCTATAACACAATATTATACATTAGCAAGAGCACTAGATAACAGAACTATTACCTTTCATGTAGTGCTACAGATACTAACTAGGTATCTCTATAACACACAGTATTATACATTAGTAAGAGCACTAGATAACAGAACTATTACCTGTCATGTAGTGCTACAGATACTACCTAGTTATATCTATAACACAATATTATACATTAGCAAGAGCACTAGATAACAGTACTATTACCTGTAATGTAGTGCTACAGATATTACCTAGTTATCTTTATAACACAATATTATACATTAGCAAGAGCACTAGATAACAGCACTATTACCTGTCATGTAGTACTACAGATACTACCTAGGTATCTCTATAACACACAATATTATACATTAGCAAGAGCACTAGATAACAGCACTATTACCTGTCATGTAGTTCTACAGATACTACCTAGGTATCTCTATAACAAACAATATTATACATTAGCAAGAGCACTAGATAACAGTACTATTTCCTGTAATGTAGTGCTACAGATATTACCTAGGTATCTTTATAACACAATATTATACATTAGCAAGAGCACTAGATAACAGCACTATTACCTGTCATGTAGTACTACAGATACTACCTAGGTATCTCTATAACACACAATATTATACATTAGCAAGAGCACTAGATAACAGCACTATTACCTGTCATGTAGTTCTACAGATACTACCTAGGTATCTCTATAACAAACAATATTATACATTAGCAAGAGCACTAGATAACAGCACTATTACCTGTCATGTAGTGCTACAGAAGCTACCTAGGTATCTCTATAACACACAATATTACACATTAGCAAGAACACTAGATAACAGCACTATTACCTGTCATGTAGTGTTACAGATACTACCTAGGTATCTCTATAACACACAATATTATACATTAGCAAGAGCACTAGATAACAGCACTATTACCTGTCATGTAGTGTTACAGATACTACCTAGGTATCTCTATAACACAATATTATACATTAGCAAGAGTACTAGATAACAGCACTATTACCTGTCATGTAGTGCTACAGATACTACCTAGGTATCTCTATAACACACAATATTATACATTAGCAAGAGCAGTAGATAACAGCACTATTTACCTGTCATGTAGTGCTATGGATACTATCTAGGTATCTCTATTACCTGTCATGTAGTGCTACAGATACTACCTAGGTATTTCTATAACACACAATATTATACATTAGCAAGAGCACTAGATAACAGCACTATTTACCTGTCATGTAGTGCTACAGATACTACCTAGGTATCTCTATTACCTGTCATGTAGTGCTACAGATACTACCTAGGTATCTCTATAACACACAATATTATACATTAGAAAGAGCATTAGATAACAGCACTATTACCTGTCATGTAGTGCTAAAGATACTACCTAGGTATCTCTATAACACACAATATTATACATTAGCCAGAGCACTAGATAACAGCACTATTACCTGTCATGTAGTGCTACAAATACTATCTAGGTATCTCTATAACACATAATATTATACATTAGCAAGAGCACTAGATAACAGCACTATTACCTGTCATGTAGTGCTACAGATACTACCTAGGTATCTCTATAACACATAATATTATACATTAGCAAGAGCACTAGATAACAGCACTATTACCTGTCATGTAGTGCTACAGATACTACCTAGGTATCTCTATAACACACAATATTATACATTAGCAAGAGCACTAGATAACAGCACTATTACCTATCATGTAGTGCTTCAGACAGCTACCTAGGCTTCTCTTTAAAAAAAGAATACCAGGAGAACAAAGCATATTTGATAATAGAAGTAAATTGGAAACTTTTATAATTGCCTGCTCTGTCTGAATCATGAAAGAAAATAAGTGATATCCCTTTAATGGAGATTTTTTTGTAGCAATATAATTGACCCATTTATCAGAAATGTATAGCTTATTGCTGAGAAATTCTTTTCAATTTTTGTTTGCATCTTCTTAAATTTTCCTACCAAGCTTGATTCTAGAAATGCGCATTTCACCATTTCTTAACAATTTCTTTGGCAGACTATGGTCCCAATTTTTATAATGTGCAATATTGAATGGCAGTAATGAATGAGTATGTGTGCGCATTACAATTTTACTTGTAAACATGTTCCATTATTTAAAATTGTGACATCTTTAATGGTTTAACATTTTGATACAACTAGGAAATTATCTTTGTTGTTGAAATGTGAACTGAGCATTTGTAAAATTAAATGCAAAAAGAAAAAATCCTTGTGGAAACCTTAATATGCAGTGCTACAGTGTCCAAAATAGATTTTTTAACAGGTTAGAGCCTGTGGAAATTATGATTTTGCTGCCAAAAAGTGTTTTCAATGGAATTAGAGAGTCTGATTTAACATGGTGTAAGGTCATTTGAAAACCATCTGAATAGATTTTGAAATAGATCAGAAATACTCCGCATTTGTAAAGGGATTATATCCAATGGCAGTTCTATGGGGGTACTCAAACATCCTAAATTGGTTTGGTAGTACCACCACCATTGCACTGATGAGGAAGGTGAACATTTTGTTGACAACATTTGTTCTTTAAATGTTCAGGGATGTAAGCCTTGATAAGACCGTAACAGTGTGTATTTCTTATTGTCCTTGCTAGGGTCACATAGAAATGAGCATCTGCACTGATCAAGCAAGCATTGTTTAGCATGTTGCAAGGTCATATTTCTGGATTCTACATAATGCATTTTAGCCTTTTTTGGGAGTAGAGTAATCTAAATTTTCAGAATTAAAGTGATGGTAAATCCAAGCATTTAAAAATCTCTAGGATTTACAATCATTGTCATCTAACAGTGTTCTGTATTCTAAGAATGGCTATTGGCTTAGAGGTGGAAACATCATTCCCTGGGCAGCTGTGGCTCTGTCTTAAGCGAGTTGCCGCGGCACAGACAGGTTGAGTAATCAATGAAACTCCAGTTTAATTTCTAATGGTGGTAAATCCTAGCGTTTTTACAAAAGCTTGGATTTACCATCACTTTAAATGTCTCAAAACTGGGCAAAGTATAAAATTGCAAAGTTGTTTTTGTTTGTACATAATTCAATATTTGGAATTAGAACAGTGAATAACTAGAGATATATTGTATTATTCATTTTCTAAAATTTACAAATACATATTTTTTTCTTTGCAACAGAATTAGTTTTTGCGGTTTTAATTAAATGTTAAACAGCATTTATAAGCAAAGAAAAAAATATCATATTATTCTTTATAAAAAAGCAAAACATAGTATGAAAGGTATATTTGGGATGTTGTTATATGTTAGCAAAATGTGTTGCTGTAGTAATGCCAAATTAGTATATGGAAAACGTATTGCAGCCTTCAAAGAAAATACGTCTGGTATTGGAAACAGACTTCCATCTGTTAACCCACATTGCATTGTACTTAAGATATGCCAAAGAAATAAACAAAAACATTGTCTACCCTGCAGCAATAACATATTCACTGTATTACATTTACTAAGTCATCTAATGACTGTATGTGCAGATTGTCAAACAAAACAGCAGTCAACATAGAGAACCCTGTTAATGTTATGTTTTTGTGCAGCTGAAGAATAACTTAACTCATATTATTGGAAACACGTCTGTCTTATTTTGCCCCTTTATATGATCAGCCAGTTTTAAAATATTGTCCTGAAAATGCTTGAAAAGTGTTTTGTTGGGATTAAAGGGTTAGGAAAAAACAAAATCTTTCTCTCATGAGTCAGATAGAACATGTGAGTTTAAACAACTTTTTAATTTAATTCTATTATCAAATTTTCTTTGTTCTCTTTGTATCTTTTATTTAAAAGCAGGGACTTATGCTTAGGAGCGAGCCCATTTCTGGAACACTATATAACAGCAGTACTGCAATAATGTTATCCATTTGCAAGAGCACTAGATGCGCAGCACTATTTTCTGCTATGTAGTGCTCCAGATGCTACCTAGGTATATCTTCAATACAGTATATCATGGTAACGAAGCAAATTTGACAATAGAAGCAAATTTAAAATCTTTTTTTTTTTTAAATGATATCCTCTGATTTACAAAAGAACATGTTTGGGTTTCATATCCCTTTAAGTTACAAAATAAAGAAAATAACTAGCTAGTGTGGCAAGAAGGTATATATAGTAACTAGCTAGTGTGGCAAGAAGGCATATATACTAAATAGCTAGTGTGGCAAGAAGGCATATATACTAAATAGCTAGTGTGGCAAGAAGGTATATATACTAACTAGCTAGTGTGGCAAGAAGGTATATATACTAACTAGCTAGTGTGGCAAGAAGGCATATATACTTAATAGCTAGTGTGGCAAGAAGGCATATATACTAACTAGCTAGTGTGGCAAGAAGGTATATATACTAACTAGCTAGTGTGGCAAGAAGGTATATATAGTAACTAGCTAGTGTGGCAAGAAGGTATATATAGTAACTAGCTAGTGTGGCAAGAAGGCATATATACTAAATAGCTAGTGTGGCAAGAAGGTATATATAGTAACTAGCTAGTGTGGCAAGAAGGCATATATACTAAATAGCTAGTGTGGCAAGAAGGCATATATACTAAATAGCTAGTGTGGCAAGAAGGTATATATACTAACTAGCTAGTGTGGCAAGAAGGTATATATACTAACTAGCTAGTGTGGCAAGAAGGCATATATACTTAATAGCTAGTGTGGCAAGAAGGCATATATACTAACTAGCTAGTGTGGCAAGAAGGTATATATACTAACTAGCTAGTGTGGCAAGAAGGTATATATAGTAACTAGCTAGTGTGGCAAGAAGGTATATATACTAACTAGCTAGTGTGGCAAGAAGGTATATATACTAACTAGCTAGCGTGGCAAGAAGGTATATATACTAACTAGCTAGTGTGGCAAGAAGGTATATATACTAACTAGCTAGTGTGGCAAGAAGGCATATATACTTAATAGCTAGTGTGGCAAGAAGGCATATATACTAACTAGCTAGTGTGGCAAGAAGGCATATATACTAAATAGCTAGTGTGGCAAGAAGGCATATATACTAACTAGCTAGTGTGGCAAGAAGGTATATATAGTAACTAGCTAGTGTGGCAAGAAGGTATATATACTAACTAGCTAGTGTGGCAAGAAGGCATATATACTAACCAGCTATTGTGACAAGAAGGTATATATACTAACTAGCTAGTGTGGCAAGAAGGCATATATACTAACTAGCTAGTGTGGCAAGAAGGCATATATACTTAATAGCTAGTGTGGCAAGAAGGCATATATACTAAGTAGCTAGTGTGGCAAGAAGGTATATACAGTATACTAACTTGCTAGTGTATCAAGAGGCACATATACTAAATAGCTAGTGTGGCAAGAAGGCATATATACTAACTAGCTAGTGTGGCAAGAAGGCATATATACTAAATAGCTAGTGTGGCAAGAAGGTATATATACTAACTAGCTAGTGTGGCAAGAAGGCATATATACTAAATAGCTAGTGTGGCAAGAAGGTATATATACTAACTAGCTAGTGTGGAAAGAAGGCATATATACTAACTAGCTAGTGTGGCAAGAAGGTATATATACTAACTAGCTAGTATGGCAAGAAGGCATATATACTAACTAGCTAGAGTGGCAAGAAGGTATATATACTAACTAGCTAGTGTGGCAAGAAGGCATATATACTAACTAGCTAGTGTGGCAAGAAGGTATATATAGTAACTAGCTAGTGTGGCAAGAAGGCATATATACTAAATAGCTAGTGTGGCAAGAAGGTATATATAGTAACTAGCTAGTGTGGCAAGAAGGCATATATACTAAATAGCTAGTGTGGCAAGAAGGCATATATACTAAATAGCTAGTGTGGCAAGAAGGTATATATACTAACTAGCTAGTGTGGCACGAAGGTATATATACTAACTAGCTAGTGTGGCAAGAAGGCATATATACTTAATAGCTAGTGTGGCAAGAAGGCATATATACTAACTAGCTAGTGTGGCAAGAAGGTATATATACTAACTAGCTAGTGTGGCAAGAAGGTATATATAGTAACTAGCTAGTGTGGCAAGAAGGTATATATACTAACTAGCTAGTGTGGCAAGAAGGTATATATACTAACTAGCTAGCGTGGCAAGAAGGTATATATACTAACTAGCTAGTGTGGCAAGAAGGTATATATACTAACTAGCTAGTGTGGCAAGAAGGCATATATACTTAATAGCTAGTGTGGCAAGAAGGCATATATACTAACTAGCTAGTGTGGCAAGAAGGCATATATACTAAATAGCTAGTGTGGCAAGAAGGCATATATACTAACTAGCTAGTGTGGCAAGAAGGTATATATAGTAACTAGCTAGTGTGGCAAGAAGGTATATATACTAACTAGCTAGTGTGGCAAGAAGGCATATATACTAACCAGCTATTGTGACAAGAAGGTATATATACTAACTAGCTAGTGTGGCAAGAAGGCATATATACTAACTAGCTAGTGTGGCAAGAAGGCATATATACTTAATAGCTAGTGTGGCAAGAAGGCATATATACTAAGTAGCTAGTGTGGCAAGAAGGTATATACAGTATACTAACTTGCTAGTGTATCAAGAGGCACATATACTAAATAGCTAGTGTGGCAAGAAGGCATATATACTAACTAGCTAGTGTGGCAAGAAGGCATATATACTAAATAGCTAGTGTGGCAAGAAGGTATATATACTAACTAGCTAGTGTGGCAAGAAGGCATATATACTAAATAGCTAGTGTGGCAAGAAGGTATATATACTAACTAGCTAGTGTGGAAAGAAGGCATATATACTAACTAGCTAGTGTGGCAAGAAGGTATATATACTAACTAGCTAGTATGGCAAGAAGGCATATATACTAACTAGCTAGAGTGGCAAGAAGGTATATATACTAACTAGCTAGTGTGGCAAGAAGGCATATATACTAACTAGCTAGTGTGGCAAGAAGGCATATGTACTAAATAGCTAGTGTGGCAAGAAGGTATATATACTAACTAGCTAGTGTGGCAAGAAGGCATATATACTAAATAGCTAGTGTGGCAAGAAGGCATATATACTAACTATCTAGTGTGACAAGAAGGTATATATACTAACTAGCTAGTGTGGCAAGAAGGCATATATACTAAATAGCTAGTGTGGCAAGAAGGCATATATACTAACTATCTAGTGTGGTAAGAAGGTATATATACTAACTAGCTAGTGTGGCAAGAAGGCATATATACTAACTAGCTAGTGTGGCAAGAAGGTATATATACTAACTAGCTAGTGTGGCAAGAAGGTATATATACTAACTAGCTAGTGTGGCAAGAAGGCATATATAGTAACTAGCTAGTGTGGCAAGAAGGTATATATACTAACTAGCTAGTGTGGCAAGAAGGTATATATACTAACTAGCTAGTGTGGCAAGAAGGCATATATACTAAATAGCTAGTGTGGCAAGAAGGTATATACAGTATACTAACTAGCTAGTGTGGCAAGAAGGCATATATACTAACTAGCTAGTGTGGCAAGAAGGCATATATACTAAATAGCTAGTGTGGCAAGAAGGCATATATACTAACTAGCTAGTGTGGCAAGAAGGCATATATACTAACTAGCTAGTGTGGCAAGAAGGCATATATACTAACTAGCTAGTGTGGCAAGAAGGATTATAAGCACAGTCTATCAGTGATAGGTCTTACCTGAAGATTTTTTTTATACATTTAAAAAAAAAAAAAAATATTTGATACATATTTAATTTACACTACTCTATATTTCAGATTGGACAGCTGTATCTTCTATTTTAATGGATGGGAAACCCCAGAGTTTTCTTTTCTGATTTGAATAGAACATACAATTTTAATCAACCTTTCAAATTTGCTTAATTCTCTGGTTATCCTTTGCTAAAGTAAAATTGGCAGCTAGTGAACACATCTAACTAGCGAGTCACAAGAGACAAAAGTGTGAACGCACCAATCAGCAGATAGCTCTATATATAGCTATATATATACACACACTGTATTTCTTGCAAATTACTATTGGTGTTCTTTTGAACCACTTATTTTGAGTTTTCTTTAGCGCCATCCCAAACCCTTTTGTCAATCTATTACTACAATAAGTCAGAGCGACTTGTTTGAGTTTCTCTCTCTGGGACTGGCAGCTTCTGTATTACAAATACATGTACATCGAGTTCTAGATGCACTCTTTCTTTGAACCGATTTACTTAACGGAGGTTAGGGCGATTTTGGGGCTTGTCTGAGGACAATTTTGGTTGTCATCAGATATTCTATTATTTATATATATATATATATATATATATATATATATATATATATATATATATATATATATATATACTGTATATATATATATATATATAATTGTGAGTGCGTGTGTGATGTTTGGAACATCTGTTTAAACTCCTGTTCTCTCGGTAGCCAAGGTGAAGCATTTTTACATTTTTGCTGCGCACATATAAATCATATGTATACAGTAGACTTCAATTATTTTAGGAGCAGGAATTTATCACCATCCCTTTTTTATTAAAAAGACTATTCATTTCTTGTGTGCATTTCTATAAAATATCCAAAAGCGTAGGCAATGTTGCCATAGTATAGTTACAGCAAATATTACTGATTCAGTGTTTAGTATGCAGTGCATAGTACATCTAATGTGACCCATAGCAGAGCCAAATGGATCGACCCCAAACTAAACCGGTTGACTAACATTTTCCTTGTTTAACTTACAGACTGTATTTGCTTGAAGCAACACCAATGCCATTCATTGTTGGCTTTGAATTCTTGATTACTGAGTGGGCATATATTAAAGCTTGTGGGGGTTCCCTACAGAAAATAAAGTGTTATCCTCACATATGTTACCACAAGTGGTCCTATGTTTAACCTAGTATTGAGAAACCTACCACGTCCAGTAAAGATGCTAATGTTAGAGCACTTATGCTAATGTGGATATTTGATCTTTTATCATTAGACAGGAAAAGGATTCTTAATATCCTTAGGATTTAAATTATAATGTTTAGTTATAAAAAGAAAATGGTGTAATGGGTTAGACTTTTATTATTGCAATATTGCTTGCATATAACTATGTGTTTAAACCCATAGCAGTAATGCACTACTGGGAGCTAGCTGAATACGTTTGGAGAGACAACAATAAGAGGCCTGCAGCAACCTCTGAGCTGGAGGTTTGCAATCACTCCGAATAAGTCAGACCAGGGTGATTGACAACCCCTGCTCACGATTAGCTCTGCACAAGCAAGGGGCGGCATTGCACACTTTGCGTAGTGTGCAATGTTAAATGCGGGCAGCGTATTGTTGTCTGCTGCCCGCAATACCGGGCAGATAGGTTTGTGGGAGCGAATATTGTCTGTTTGTCCTTTACTAAAGCTCAGCCATAGTCTATCTGAGTCATGCAGTTTTAATTTTGAAATTCATGGCTCTTTTTCCATAACTCTACTGGTAAGTTGCAGATAAAACACTAGCTGAAAACTTCACACGACAACAAACTTAAAGGAAAAACAAATATTATTTTGTTATTCAAACAGAGCATATAATTGTTTTTGATTCACTTCTTTTATCAAATCTTCGTGGCTCCTATGGTATTTTTTGTTGAAGAGATACCCTGGTAGGAGTCTGTAGCACTGCACAACAGCAAATAGTGCTGCAATCTAGTGCTCTATGTGGCAAAACTGCTGCCATATAGTGCTCAAGACACGTGCACGCTCCTGAGATTACTTCTGATTTTCAACAGACGATACTAAGAGAATGAAGAAAAAAATTCCATGCTCTGTCTGAATAATAAAAGAAAAACATTATTTCATGTATCTTTAAACAGCCAAAATAGTTGTTTGATATTGATACTATTACATTTTTTTATTAGTTTTTTTAATAATAATTAGAATCTACTACCAGTGGAGCCGTAAGTGCACTCAATTACAAATGTGCACCTATAGCATATTGCAGAGGGGATGAAACATTTTGTGTTATCTGCAGCCGTATCAAGTTGCAAGCACATTAGACAAAACACTGTTTATATTGTTACAGAATAATTAAAACAAAGTAGCATCTACAACACTACAGAGCCTGCTGAAAATGTAAATAATTCTTTGAAAATGCCCTAGGTTAATTTAGAACTCAGAAAACACATTAGGAAATGAAGCTGTAATGTGAGTTCATTCAGATTTTAATTTGGCAAAAAGAAGCATCAAGCCACTCTGTTGATGTAAATAAAGGCACAACAGGAGTAATAATGATGTTTCTTTTGCTGTTTCCCCCCCCCAAAGATTTAAATAATTAGCTTCTTGTTGTCATTGCCAAATAAAGTGGTATTGTCTTGAAGGTGTAAAAAAACGGCTGCTTTTTAAGTGATAATGTTTTCCATTTGTCTTGTTTTAATAATGATCTATGTTAAATATTTTAGGATGAAGCAGCGCAGCCCCTGAATTTATCAGCCAGACCGAAAACAGCTGAGCCTGTAAAATCGCCCCCATCTCCAATGCAAAACTTTTTCTCAACCAGTAAAACCAGCCCCGTGAGCCTATCGAACAAAAGTGGGATTCCCAGTCCAATTGGGGCATCTCTTGGAAGAGGATCGTCTTTAGGTAAATGAGAACTTTACGCAACATATTGTTTTCACATTCAGCAAACTCCATTCTGTATATTTGCAACCAGAAAATAAGCACAACACAACTGGTTAATCACCAGAGCTTAGTGGAAAACTAACGAAATGAAAAATTAGCAACAGACAAATTAAATGGAAGAATTAAAGGGACAAGTCAAAATGAATGTTTCATGGCTTAAAGGAACAGTCAAGTAAAAATGAAACCTTTATGATTCGGATAGGGCATGCAATTTTAAACAACTTTGCTTTGTACTCTTGATATCCTTTGTTGAAGGTTAAACCTAGGATTTTTAAGCCGTTGAAGGCTGCCTCTTATCTCAGTGTATATTGACAGTTTTTCACAGTTAGACACTGCTAGTTCATGTGTGCCATATAGATAGCATTGTGCTAACTCCTGTGGAGTTATTTATGAGTCAGCACTGATTGGCTAAAATGCAAGTCTGTCAACAGAACTGAAATAAGGGGGCAGTCTACAGAGGCTTATATAGAAGATAATCACAGAGGTACAAAGTGTATTAATATAACAATGTTAGTTATGCAAAACTGGGGATTGGGTAATAAAGGGATTATCAATCTTTATAAACAATAACAGTTCTTGAGTAGAATGTCCCATTAAGTACGTGAAGGCGAGTTATATATAGGTGAAAATAGGAATAGCCGATATCATATTTTTCCAAATCATATAAAATGAAATTCTCAAATAAAAATACATAGTATTTTTTTTTATTATTTTATCACATTAAAAATCATAATGAAATTGTTTTGCAAGAATCTTTTTTTATGAAGAAAAAAATTCAGATTGAAATTGAGCATGAAGGAAACAATTTAAAGGGACATGAAACCCAATTTTTTTCTTTCATGATTTAGATAAAGAATGCAATTTTAGACAACTTTCTAATTTACTTCTTTTATCTAATTTGCTTCATTCTCTTTATATTCTTTGCTGAAAAGCATATCTAGATATGCTCAGTAGCTGCTGATTGGTAGATGCACATAGGTGCCTCGTGTGATTGGCTCACCCATGTGTATTGCTATTTCTTCAACAAAGGATATCTAAAGAATGAAGCAAATTAGATAATAGAAGTAATTTGGAAAGTTATTTAAAATTGTATTTTCTATCTGAATCATGAAAGAAAATGTTTGGGTTTAGTGTCCCTTTAAGGTACACAGCAGAAAGTGTAATAAAACTACATACACGTGCAAAAAAATACTGTGAAATGGATGTTTATAATATGAAATTCAAAGCGCATAATTTACCTTATTGTAAAATTAGTTTGTCCCCTCTGCTAATGGGCTGAGCAGGGGCATTTCATGGGTGTTGCTGAAACTTCTCTGCCAAGCCTGGCATATTATATAAACATTTCCCTCTGCAGATCTTGCTGAGCTTTTTTTTGTTTGTTTTTGCAAATTAAAAAGTGACAAACTTGTATCAAAATATCCAAAACACTTATTAGTCTAACAGTAAACATGTATATAAAGAAAAAATATTTTAAGTACTATACCATGAAAGCAGAGCAATGTGATTTGTATTGGCTGCAGGATTTCATTTTAAAAGTGTGTCCCTGTTTCCTGCTAACTTCACTCTCCCCAGTGCAGGTCCTCTTTCTAGCAAGCTTCATTACTTTCTATGGGCAGGGCTGGCTCAAGACATTGTGCTGCCTGGGTCCGAGATCAAAATGACGCCCCCCACCCCCCCACACACACACACACTTCTACCTATCTAACTCCATCCATAACACTGCAATTAAATTTGAATGCCATTTTAATTAAAACTTGAATGCCACAATGACTATACTATGCACACACAAACACACACATATATATATATATATATATATATATATATATATATATATATATATATATATATATATATATATAAAAATAATAGTTTAATGACCTTTATCTCCACATTATCATAAATACACAGCTTTGCAGTTTGACTACCTTTTATTTTATTAACTGTTCACATATACATTTTATGTACCTGCCTCCACCCAAACAGCATAACACTGTCACAGCAGAGACCAGACATCACCCTTTACTAGTCCCTGCCCTCAGGCTGCATATTCTGTCACATGCTAGCCTGGCTGTCAGACAAAATAACAGGAGAAACTTCAGACCAGCATGTCACATGATTCAGAGCAGCAGCAAACATTTCTAGTAGTGTTTGCTACTGATCTGAATCATGTGACATGCCGGTCTGAAGTTCCTCCTGTTATTTTGTTATATTCATTGATTCATGACATCAGCAAATGCAAAATCATTTTGAAAACTGGTGCTTAGGGGAAAATTTACCTACCTTCCATTCCCCAGTCTTCCTATCTCCACTGGGCTAATGGGCTTGGACCTCAGTTCCCTGCACACCCAGCCTAGAGGGGAATAAACGTGCTGCCTGCTGCTGCTTCTGCTTGCTTCCCTCCCGAGTCAGCTGCCCTGCCCCATAGAAAAGTTTAGGCAGCTGAGTGATCACACTTTGTTATTGGGCGGGACTCAGGAGGGAAGCAGCAGCACTGAGCAGAAAATCTGTATGGGAAGTGACTGTGTGTGTCGCTCCTGACCCGCTGCTGTCAGTCCCACCCACTAACCCGGAGTGACCCCACAGAGATAGTCAGATCTCATAGTGTTTCATTGACCAAGGTAGGTTAGGAGCGGCTGTGCCGCTGTCAATATTAAACGGATTCCCCAGAGAGCTGAGAAGACGGTCACAGGAGCGGCAGACAGGAGCTGCAGTCTGACTATAAATGTGATAGTCACTGACTGAAGTGCCGCCCCCTGTCAAGTGCCGCCTGGGTCCATGGGACCCTGTTGGTCCCATTGTTAAGCCGGCCCTGTCTATGGGAGACAATATGTAACTCACAGGGACAGACCCCTTTTTAATAATATTCCCTGAGCCCCTGCGAGTGTCGGAATAGAAAACCATGTCTGACCTAAGGAAGTTTTTAGAATTGGGCCCTAATGGCTCAATTTATCAAGCCCTTCTCCTCCCTATGACTGCAGGTTTTCACAAGAGAACCAGCAGTCAGTATTTATCAAGCAGTGGTTATAGACACAAGAGAACCAGCAGTCAGTATTTATCAAGCAGTGGTCATCAGACACAAGAGAACCTGCAGTCAGTATTTATCAAGCAGTGGTCATCAGACACAAGACAACCTGCAGTCAGTATTTATCAAGCAGTGGTCATCAGACACAAGAGAACCTGCAGTCAGTATTTATCAAGCAGTGGTCATCAGACACAAGACAACCTGCAGTCAGTATTTATCAAGCAGCTGTCATCAGACACAAGAGAACATTCAGTCAGTATTTATCAAGCAACGGTCATCAGACACAAGAGAACCTGCAGTCGGTATTTATCAAGCAGCGGTCATCAGACACAAGAGAACCTGCAGTCAGTATTTATCAAGCAACGGTCATCAGACACAAGAGAACCTGCAGTCGGTATTTATCAAGCAGCGGTCATCAGACACAAGAGAACCTGCAGTCAGTATTTATCAAACAGTGGTTATCAGACACAAGAGAACCTGCAGTCAGTATTTATCAAGCAGCGGCCATCAGACACAAGAGAACCTGCAGTCAGTATTTATCAAGCAGCGGTCATCAGACACAAGAGAACCTGCAGTCAGTATTTATCAAGCAGCGGCCATCAGACACAAGAGAACCTGCAGTCAGTATCTATCAAGCAGCGGCCATCAGACACAAGAGAACCTGCAGTCAGTATTTATCAAGCAGCGGTCATCAGACACAAGAGAACCTCTAGTCAGTATTTATCAAGCAGTGGTCATCAGACACAAGAGAACCTGCAGTCAGTATTTATCAAGCAGCGGTCATCAGACACAAGACAACCTGCAGTCTGTATTTATCAAGCAGCGGTCATCAGACACAAGAGAACCTGCAGCCAGTATTTATCAAGCAGCGGTCATCAGACACAAGACAACCTGCAGTCTGTATTTATCAAGCAGCGGTCATCAGACACAAGACAACCTGCAGTCTGTATTTATCAAACAGCGGTCATCAGACACAAGACAACCTGCAGTCTGTATTTATCAAGCAGCGGTCATCAGACACAAGAGAACCTGCAGTCAGTATTTATCAAACAGCGGTCATCAGACACAAGATAACCTGCAGTCAGTATTTATCAAGCAGCAGTCATCAGACACAAGAGAATCTGCAGTCAGTATTTATCAAACAGCGGTCATCAGACACAAGAGAACCTGCAGTCAGTATTTATCAAACAGCGGTCATCAGACACAAGAGAACCTGCAGTTAGTATTTAAGAAGCAGCAGTCATCAGACACAAGACAACCTGCAGTCAGTATTTATCAAGTAGCGGTCATCAGACACAAGACAACCTGCAGTCAGTATTTATCAAGTAGCGGTCATCAGACACAAGACAACCTGCAGTCAGTATTTATCAAGCAGTGGTCATCAGACACAAGAGAACCTGCAGTCAGTATTTATCGAGCAGTGGTCATCAGACACAAGAGAACCTGCAGTCAGTATTTATCAAGCAGCAGTCATCAGACACAAGAGAATCTGCAGTCAGTATTTATCAAGCAGCGGTCATCAGACACAAGAGAACCTGCAGTCAGTATTTATCAAGCAGCGGTCATCAGACACAAGAGAACCTGCTGTCAGTATTTATCAAGCAGCGGTCATCAGACACAAGAGAACCTGCAGTCAGTATTTATCAAGCAGCGGTCATTCGACACAAGAGAACCTGCAGTCAGTATTTATCAAGCAGCAGTCATCAGACACAAGAGAACCTGCAGTCACTTTTTATCAAGCAGCCATCATCAGACACAAGACAACCTGCAGTCAGTATTTATCAAGCAGTGGTCATCAGACACAAGACAATCTGTAGTCAGTATTTATCAAGCAGCGGTCATCAGACACAAGAGAACCTGCAGTCAGTATTTATCAAGCAGCAGTCATCAGACACAAGACAACCTGCAGTCAGTATTTATCAAGCAGCGGTCATCAGACACAAGAGAACCTACAGTCAGTATTTATCAAGCAGTGGTCATCAGACAATAGAACCTGCAGTCAGTATTTATCAAGCAGCGGTCATCAGACAAGAGAACCTGCAGTCAGTATTTAACAAGCAGCGGTCATCAGACACAAGAGAACCTGCAGTCAGTATTTATCAAGCAGTGGTCATCAGACAAGAGAACCTGCAGTCAGTATTTATCAAGCAGTGGTCATCAGACAAGAGAACCTGCAGTCAGTATTTATCAAGCAGCGGTCATCAGACAAGAGAACCTGCAGTCAGTATTTATCAAGCAGTGGTCATCAGACAAGAGAACCTGCAGTCAGTATTTAACAAGCAGCAGTCATCAGACACAAGAGAACCTGCAGTCAGTATTTATCAAGCAGCGGCCATCAGACCACTTCTTCCCTACCCTCTTTTCTACCTCTTAGGTGGAGAATTTAAATCTCCTCGTTCTCTCCTGACCGGGGAGATTGATAGCTCCTGCCCACGTGTGATTGGTTGTGTGTGGGCAGGGTTGCACTTGAGTGCAAAATAGCACACATGTGCAATGTTAAATTTGGGCCCTTGATTGATAAATTGAGCTGTAAGTATTAATACATTGTGTTTGGATTATGCAATTCTGTCCTTTAAAGTTTCATGATTCAAACGGAAAGTACAATTTATAAATATCTAGCTTTTATTATTAAATTGAGCCTGTTCCTATATGAAAACATAGCTCTTTTTTATGAGAGAATACTGAGATAGGCTTAGGATTCTCATGACCACCCGCATTTGAAGCAAGCATTGCAGAATCCGCTGCTGGATTTTAAGATAACACAAGCAATCGCTTGAGTGGCCCCACCCCCTGCTTTCACACAGCCAATTGTGCGACAGAAGGTCTTGTGAGTCATCTATATAAATGAGTCCAGGTAGTTTTAAGTCCACCATTTCTGAGGTGAGCGAGACTGAGCTGCAAGGGCCCCTAAGCTGTGTCCACAGCTTAATAAATGGAGTCCTATTAGTATAACATTATTACACACCTAGCTGCAAACGCTGCTGCTGTGTTGTGCTCAAGACAATGCACATTCCTTAGCCTACCTGAGTATGCTATTATGAAAGGGAGACAAAGAAAAAAAAAAGTAATTTTACAAATAAATGTTATCTGGATCTTCTTTACTTTTTATTTTTTAAATTAAATCTGTGCATTTTGGATCATAAAACTTTAATTATGACTTCCATGTTCCACCCTATTGTTAACTTGGATTCTGTAAGCTTTTTATCTTCTATGTAGAGCAGCTCACTAAGCAATGCTTAGATTGGAAGAGAATGCCCTATTAGACCTACGCTCAGACAGCTGTTTGGACCTTGTGGGTCTTACTGGTGTGGGGCCTGGTTATTGGCACACAAAGAGTGTAACTGGTACAATTTTACTTTCCAGGCACTGTGTGAGAGCTATAGGACCAGTGCACGTTGCCAGTGTTGGTGGTTTGAGGTTTTAATGTAAGTTAGCATTTAACTTCAAAGCGTCAACGATGAATTCTTTTTCAATAAAAGATACAAAATACAACATTTGATATACTGTGTCTTTACATTGTGAAAGAGAATCATTTTAACATTTTATGCAGTTTGCAGATTCTAGATTGTAATTTCCCACGGGAATAGAGCCCTCAATTCCCCTTTTATTTGTTTGATAAATATTGTCCTGTGTCTTAAAAAGTTTGTATCATTGTTGTACTTTTATCTTTGCACACATGGACAGAATTTGTTGACGCTTTATAAATAAAGAATAACAATAATACAGCGTTTAAAGGGGGACTACAGTTCTCTTTCTAAAGGTGCATGAAAGTCAAAATGTCATGATTCAAATAGCGCATACAATTAACTTCTGTTATCATATACACCTGTTTTTCTTGGTCCCCTCTGTTAAACCTTAGCTGCTTTCCATGAGGTAGGGTCAAGAGCGTGCACGTGTCTTAAGCAGTTGTGTTTGCAACAGTTTTTTTTAAGTATGTTGTACATATAGTGCTCACGCTCCTCCGCCTACTTCAGTATGCACTTATGGAATGCAGCTAAGGTTTAACTAAAAGTACCAAAAAAAAAATCATTATTAATTTGATGGCGGAAATAAATTGAAAATGGATTTTTTTTAAAACTGTACCCTCTGTCTGAATCATTAATTTTAAAGTATCATACAAGTGCAAAAAAAACAAAAAAAAACCAAACAAACATGTGCTTGAATATAATTATGTTATTAAAGGGACATAAAAAACACAATATTTCATTCATGTTTCAGATAGACCATACAATTTAAACAACTTTTCAATTTCCAACGTTATCTAATTTGCTTCATTCTCTTAGTATCCTTTCTTGAAGAAACATAAATGTACATAAATTAGCCACTAGCATGAGGCATATATGTGCAGCCACCAATCAGTAGCTCCTAAACCTATCTAGATATGCTTTTAAACTAAGGATACCAAGAGAACAAAACAAATTAGATAATAAAAATAAATTGGAAAGTTCTTTACAATTGCATGGTCTATCTGAATCATAAAAAAAGTAGGGTTTCATATCTCTTTAACCCCTAAAATAGGGAGTTAAACACATAGTTAAAGTGAGCACTAGAGAAGCAATACACTACTGTGAGCTAGTTGAACATGTGTTGTGAAATAATGACAAGATGCATATGCGTGTAGTCACCAATAACCAGCTAGCTCCCAGTAGATCACTACTGCTCCTGAGCCTACCTATGTATGTTTTTCAACAAAGGATACCAATACAAAAAATTATATTTGAAGTAAATAGGAAAGTCTGGTAAAATTGCTGTCTGAAAGTTCAGTTTTTGCTTTTATAGAAGAATGTTAATTGTAGCTATGTTTTTACTATCAATATGTAGTGTAAATATTAGGTGTAATTGTGCTGCCAGCTCTAGCGCATACAAAGCAGATCTGCAGCCTGGCTATATTCTTACCATGTGCCTCTGTTACTCTGGAACCAGAACACACCCAATGAGGGAATAGGAATGTTTTATATCTGTGTTAAACATTGTTGTAAATTAAAGGGGCATTGTACACTAGATTTTTATTTGCAGAAATGTTTTGTAGATGATCCATTTATACAGCCCATCTGGGAGGGTTTTTGTAACAATGTTTAGCTTTGCTTTTTTTGTGCTTAATTTCAGACTCCTAACCAAGCCCCAAAGCTTTAGATTAATACTGATGTATAGAGACTTTAGACTGCGTCTGTTTTTATAAAGGGTCTTTTCATATGCAGGGGAGGGTGGAGGTTCTGCTTTCAGCCCCTTTCAGTAAGTATCCCAACCTAATCTCATCAACAGAGCTAAATTGGGAGCTTCTAAGTAAGTTTTTAAACAGTTTTATACTGGATTTTTAGATCAGTATCTGTGCATATTATTCTTTATAGTAGTGTCTATTACATGCAGTTAAATAAAAATTGGTGTATACTGTCCCTTTAATTTCCAGTCACCTCTTTTAAATTTATTATTAATTACAGAATTCAATAAAACATATTATTACCTTTAAAAAATCTAAAATCAGCACCATTAACAGTAAAGCATCACTGGGAGCTAGCTGAACACATCTGATGAGACAATAACAATAGACATATGTTCACAGTCGCCAATCAGCAGCTAGCTCCCAGTAGTGCATTGCTGCCCCTGAGCCTACCTAGATATGCTTTTTAATAAAGGATACCAAGAAGACAATGTAAACTACATTGTATGACCAATTCATCATTTAATATACATTAATGAGAAATTCTAATGAAAAAATAATGCTCTAATTTGCTTATAAATGTTTGCACCATTGACCCTACCGCCATAAATACATAGGTAAAGTCACACCCAGAAGCTGCAATCCATGCATACATACATGTACAATACGTTAACACACCTAGGATTTAGGCACAAACCCACTGACCTTTTACATTCCCACTCCGTGTACTCCCTTCCCAACATTCTTAATTCAACCTCAATTTTTTTTTCTTTTTTCTTTTGTAGTGTATTGGAAAGCACAGTAGCAAGTGCTAATATTTATAGGTACATGAAAACCCAAATTTTTCATGATTTAGACAGAGAATATCATTTTTTTTTTTTTTTTTTTTTTTTTTTTTAAATATTTATTTATAACCAACAATGAATACAATATCCATATCGGCAAAAAAAAAAAAAAAAAAAAAACAAGAGATATTTCAGTTTGTCATACATGTTATGATAACAGAGAAGAAAAGAAAACGAGAAACAATATCAACCAAACATGAAGTATATATTATAATTCATATATACAATAGATTAACCTGAATTATCCACCTATTTGGTCATTACTCATTGTTGGAGTTTTTTTATTTTATTTAAATTAAAACAGAACAAAACAAAAACAACCCGAAAGAAAAAAAAAAAAAAAAAAAAAAAAAAGGGGAGGGAGGGGAAAGGGAAGGTGGCCATCTCTCATTCATCTCGCCCAGCTACCAGATGCCTAGTAAGATTAGTTCAGAATTTTGAAATGGGAAGATCATATATTCTTTTTCATTTTCAGGGAGTGATTTAATATATACTGCCCATTTATTGAAAAAATTCCTTATGTCCTCTTCATTGTCTATGTCTGTATCTTTTTGTTCTAATAAGCATTGTTTTTTTAGACAGTTTTGGATTTCGCATACGCTGGGCGCTGAGCGCGTTTTCCATTTTTTACAAATTAAGTATCTAGTGGCTAATATCGAGACGGAGATCAAGTTATCATTGGGGTGGCGTTCAGTTAAATTATCATTACATAATATAATTTGATATAGGGTAAGAGTTACAGGGGGAATTTTCAGCACCTTATTCAACCAATATTCAAGCTTGCACCAAGTATTTCTTACTTTTGGACAGAACCAAAGCATGTGTTCTAAGTTGGCTGCCGGGAATGAGCATTTAGGGCATTTATCGAAGCCTGAGTTGTGAACCCTGCGACCCGTTTCCGGAGTAAAATATGCCCTATGAAGAATTTTGACATGTGCTTCCCGCCAAGTAGCTGAGAGAGTTGTTTTTTTCACTTTGCTTATAGAATGTTGCACTATTTTTGAGTCTACCCTATTTTGTTCTGACAGTGAAGTCCATGTTAGAGCAAGTCTTGCTAAATTCTGGTTGCCCCTGCTAATAGCCAAAAGATGATAGCATACAGAGATAGAAATCCGATCCACAGTCGTAAGTGTAAGCCAATTTTCAAGTTTACCTAATTTCCAAGACCATCCTACCTCTCTAGTTGTTTCCAAGAAATAATGCCTTATCTGTAAATAAGCAAAGAAGTCTTTGTTGGGTAAGTTATATTCCCCTTTTAGTTTTTCAAATGTTTTAATGGTTTTTCCGTCCCCATCTATCAGTAAGATCAGTTTATTTAATCCATTATTGTGCCATCTATTGAAGACCTCAGACTGTAGACCGGGTTGAAACTTTGGGTTCCCTATCAAGGTGAGGTGTTTTGAAATTTTAGGGTTGAAAGATAAAAGCTTTGATATTTTCCACCAAGCCCTGATAGGTTTGGATATAGATTTAAGTCTTTTAATTTCTAGGGGTAGCTCTTTAGGAGGGGAGTGTAGGAGTGCTAGGGGAAGATAAGGATCGCAGACATTACTTTCAAGATGGTTATTTAGGATATAATCCTTAGATAAGATCCAGCTACTAGCTATTCGTGCCAAGGAGCTGAGGTTGTATGCTCTGATATCTGGCAGTGCCATACCTCCAGAATCGCATGGGAGAGAGAGTTTTTTAAGGGAAATTCGTGCTTTTTTCCCTTGCCAAAGAAATTGGCTAATCAAGCTATTGATTAATCTTACATCCTTTTCGTACAGGATTACTGGGACATTCAGAAGTATATAAAGGAGTTTCGGGAGAAGAACCATCTTAAATATTGCCACTCGACCCGAGACCGAGAGTGGAAGTGTGTGCCAGGTTCTCAGCTTTTCTTTAATTTGCCTAATAATAGGGGGTATGTTAAGTTCATATAGTTTGTCGGCATTCACCGGAACATTTATTCCCAAGTATTTAAATGAATCTGTTATTCTCTTGAAAGGATTTTCTGTACAAGAGTCTTTATCCCTACGGATCCAGAGAATTTCTGACTTAGCTGTGTTTATTTTGTATCCTGAGAAGGTACCAAAATGGTCTATTATTTGCATAAGTTTTGGGATGTTAATTTTAGTGTTAGATATATATAATAGTACATCGTCTGCATATAGGCCGATTTTCATTTCATGATTTGAGATCTTAATTCCTTCCAAGTTTTGTCTTACCATGATTGCCAAAGGTTCAATGGCCACGTTGAACAGGAGAGGGGAGAGAGGACACCCCTGGCGGGTTCCTCTTTCCAGAGTTATTGATGGGGATACCATGCCATTAATGATTAGGCGTGTAGCTGAGCCTTTATAAAGGTTCTTAACAAATTCAGGAAATTTGCCCTTAATTCCAAATTTTGTCAGGGAGGTGTTGAGATGCTTGAAAGTGACAGAGTCAAACGCTTTTTCTGCGTCAATGGACAGAATAGCCATGTCCGGTGCTCCGGGCATTTCCTCTCTCCCCCCTCCCGCCTGCCGGGCCTTTTCCAAATATTCAAGTGTAAGTAATAATTCCCTTATTTTTGCCGAGGAGTTCCGTCCATTCATGAAGCCCGCTTGGTCCGGATGGATTACCTGTGGGAGTATTTGCTGTAATCGAGCTGCTAAGATGGAGGTGAGAATCTTATAATCTGAATTAAGTAAGGCTATTGGCCTATAAGATTCTTTGAGCCTTGGGTCCTTCCCTTCCTTGAGGATCAGAGTTGTATGTGATGCCGAGAATGAAGGAGGGATTGGTTTACCATTCATATAGAGATCATTATATAAATTTATTAAATATGGAGAGATTTCTAAAGAAAGAATTTTGTAAAATTCACCAGGTAATCCATCCGGACCTGCTGCCTTACCAGTGGGAAGACCAGAGATTGCCTCAGTTAGTTCTTGCGCTGATATGGGGGAGTTAAGGATACTGATATCTTCGTCCGTTAGTGAAGGGCTTTTAATCATATTCCAGAACTCCGTGGCCTTGTCATGATCATAGCCTTTACAGGAGTATAATTCCTGATAATAGTTCACCAATGTGGATGCGATTTTATCCGGATTTAGGATTTGCACACCCTTCTCTAGAAGTTCTTCGATATAGGGTTGCTTTTTTTCGTTATTGACCATTCTGGCAAGCATCTTTCCGGACTTGTTCCCGAATCTATAAAGTTTAGCCTGGGTTTTTAATTCCTTTTGTGTTTGTTGAGTCAAAGAGAATGTATCCCGGGCTTCCTTAGCCTGTACGTACTTAGACCAGTTTAAGGCGTTCTTCTGTAATATGAATTTATTATATGCATTAGTTAATGCTTTTTGTATCTCTCTCTCCCTTACCTTCAATTTCTTGGTCAGGGCTATCTTGTAGGTTAGAATTTCTCCTCTAAGGACCGCCTTGGCGGCTTCCCAGAACAACTCTGGACGTTCGGTATATTCTGAATTAAACCGGAGATATTCCTCAAATTTAGATCTAATGTGGGTTTTGAATTTCATATCTGTCGCTAAATAATATGGAAAGAAGAAGCGCGAAGACTTGAATCTTGATTGTTCAGGCTTAATGTCTAAAGTAATAGGGGCGTGATCTGATAGCAATATAGAGGTGATTCCTGCTTGGGCTCTCAAGGAGCCCAAGCGCTCATCTACGAGAAAGAGATCTATGCGAGACATAGTTTTATGCGCTTTTGAGAGGCACGTGAATTCCTGAACATCTGGATTCTGACTTCTCCAGATATCGTATAATGCTAGGTTTTGTTTTAGTTTCTTAAACATTTTAGATTCTAAATTATCCTTTTTCTGTTTTTTTTGCTTCGTAGATTCTCTAAGTCTGTCTAATGGGGAGTGCGGTGCCATGTTGAAATCGCCACCTATAATTGATAGCCCCTGATTGTACAGGAGGAATTTAGTTTGGATTCTATTCCAGAATTCTGGGTCAAAGGTATTAGGGCCATATAGGTTGCAAATTGTATAAATTTCCTGGGCGATTTTTACTTTAATTAGGACATATCTCCCCTCCGGATCAGGCTCGCAGTGGATCACCTCAAGCTGAGCTCTTTTACCAATTAAAATTGCCACTCCCCTTTTTTTGCCTATGCTTGGCGAGAAGTATACGTCTCTTACCCATGAGGACTTAAGTTTGTTAGCTTCTTCTGAATTGAGATGGGTTTCCTGGATTAATCCTATATCAGTCTGATATTTCCTTAGTTGTGTTAATATGGTTTTCCGTTTAATGGGGGTGGAGATCCCTCCCACATTCCACGAAACTATTCTAAGTTTTTCTATTTTTCTGTGTCTTTATAGCATGAAAGTAAGATGAGGGAGAGAGGTAGGGGAAAAGGGAATGGAGAGAAAAAAAAAAAAAAAACAACAAGAAAAAACCACCTGACACATATGGAACTTGACCCATTTAGCCCTATATAAGAGGTCTTCCCAGTTATCGAACCTACACTGTTTAAGTGGGAGCTGCATCGTCTGTTGCTAGGAAGTCTAAGGATGAGAAGAATTTCTCGGCTGCGTGTGCCTCCAGGAAAAGATGTGCCATTCCATTCACAGTAACTTTTAATTTAGCTGGGTAAAGTATGGTCGCATTTATTCCAGAATTTATGAATTTAGTGCATATAGGTGCCAGATCTCTCCTTTTGGAAGCTGTCTCAGCCGAGAAATCCTGAAAAATAAGGATCTTAGATCCATTAATAATGAGAGGTTGTATTTTATGGTAATGCTGGAGAATAGAGATTTTGTCCTGGTAATTGAGTAGCTTTACAATAACAGGTCTAGGCCTATTAGATTTTTGAGCTAATTGTGGTGGGCCCAATCTGTGGGCCCTCTCTACCAAGATGTTGTTGTGTAAGGGCGAGAGTTTGAGAGCTGTCTTTAGTGTGTCAGAAACAAAGAGGGCAAGGTCCTCATATTGTTTCTCCTCTGGAAGACCTATTATTCTGATGTTGTTTCTTCTGCTACGGTTTTCAAGGTCTTCTAGTCTCATAAGGGTTTTTTGATTACTGCTACTGATGCTGTCCAGCTTAGTGCCTTGTACTACTACCGTGTCTTCCAGATCCGATACTCTCTGCTCGACCTCCTGCATTCTTGAGGAGAATTGTCTGATTTCCTGAGATAGAGAGGAAATATCCTGCTTAATTTCCATCCTAAGAGCATCGAATTTGGGAGAGAGGGCATCAGAAATGCTGGCAACTAAATTTTGGACATTTAGTACTTCAGGTGTGGCTGCACTTAATAAAGTTGATTGAATCTCAGCTATTGAGTCCTGTGTGTTTTTGGGTTTCTTATCTCTTTGTCTACCTGCCATTCCTGGTGAGGGTGCTTTAGAAGAGATACCAAGAAATTTATCCATGTACTTCTCTATAGAAGAGAGAGAAGCAGAGAGAAGGAGAGAAGGGGGGAGAGGGAGAGGAAAAAAGAAAAAAAAAAAAGGAAAGAAAGGAACGTAGAAGTGCAAGGGAAGTGGGGGAATGTGGGGAGATGGTACGTGACCTATGGGAGGTGATTGAGTCGGGCAAGAAGTTGTGAGTACGCCAAATCTAGGGTAGTGCCTTCATGTGGAATTTTCCAATTGTGTTGTTTGTGATTATATAAAAAAAAAAAAAAAAAAAAAAAAAGGAAGAAGTGAGCTAAGGAAGAATATATCTCAAGATCCCTAAAAGGGAATCAGTGGGGTGGGCGTAGAGGAATGCGCCAATTCAGTGTCGGGCTGTGGCTTGTGATGCCCTATTTAATTTACGTGCTATTTGGGTGATTTGTGTAGATAAGTGGGAAAAGAGGAGAAAGAGGGAAAAGAGGGGGGGAGGGGAGGGGGAAAAAAAAGGAAAAGGCGTTTAGAGTAACGTTGTGTATTCGCGTTTACCCTATATGTTATTTATCTGCTCGCTTTTTCTAAGGTATGAGGGCTTTAGTATTTTTAATCACTGAGTTTAGGATATTTGACAGAATAATAACGACAGTGAGTTAGTGGGAAACCTCTTTAGCAATAAGAAGTCAATTATCAGTGCTCTTGTTGTATTTTTAGTTTTAGTGCAAAATCGCTGAGATAGAGTATCTTTCCCAAATTTTGAAACTACCGGATATTGCACAGTGCTGGACATATACTTATTTACTTATGGCCCAGAATCTTTCAGTGTACTGAGTATCAGGGGTTACCATGCTCTTATTGGTAATAGGTGATATGAGTAAACAGATAATATTGATTCAGGAAGTTCTTTAGTATCTAAGGGGTTGATTAGAGGTATTTTATTTCTAAGAGCTAGGGGAGATTACCCCTGTTTACTATTATTATGATAAAGTATTGAATACTACAGGTAGGTCAGGGGATTGCTGCCTGTATCCCTATTGTATTTTTTTTTTTTTTTTCCTAGACACAGGGCAGGGAGGAAACTCAGGTAATACAGATAAATTTTGGTTTTCCAGCTATACTAATTATCGTGTAGACCTTTCAAAGGGTCAGCGAGAATGTTGATTAATAAGAAGATTCAGTTTGAGCCTTAGTGACCCAGCTTTAGTAAGATACCTGTATATATAGCGTAGTAACGCATTTAAAAAGCCATCAAACAAAAAACAATTCCTTTTTGCATATGCAGTATAAGTATGTACGCAATCTGGCAAAGCTAGACAGTGTTATATACAAAACAAGAAGAAAAGTGCAACATAATCAGTTGGTAGTATCAGGTTTTGAAACTTTTGTATCAGAGAGGAAAAAAAAAAAAAAAAAAAAAAAAAAATGAGGGAGCTTATTCAAGTTTGTTAAAGACTGAGACTACCAGATATTGCGCAGTGCTAGATATATGCTTGTTTCATGTGGCACAGTAATTTTCAGTATACTGAGTATCAGGAGTTACCACGCTCTTATTAGTAGTAGGTGATATGAATAAGCAGGTAATATTGATTCAGGGAGTTCTTTAAAATCTAAAGACTTGATTAGAGATATTTTATTTTTAAGGGAAGAAACTAGGGGAGATTACCCCTGTTTATTATTGTTGTAGTAAAGTATTAAATACCACAGTTAGGTCAGGAGATTGCTGCCTGTATCCCTATTGTATCTTTTTCGTAGGCAGAGAGCAGGGAAAAAACTCAGGTAATACAGATAATTTTTGCTTTTTGCAGCTATATTAACTATCATGTAGACTTTTCAAAGGGTCAGTAAGAATGTTGGTTAGTGATATGATTCAGTTTAAACCTTAATGACTCATCTTTAGGAAGATATGTGTAGCGTAGTAACGCTTTTAAAAAGCCATCAAACAAAGACAATTCCTTTTTGCATAAATAGTATCAGTATGTACGCAATCTAATAAAGCTAGACAGTGCTATATCCCAAATAAAAAGAGAAGTGCAAGATAATCAGTTAATAATATCAGGTTTTGAAACTTTTGTAACAGGTAGGGGGAAAGTGAGAGAGCATATTCAAGTTGTTAAAGATTAAGCAAATATTCTCATAGAAGAAGTCTTTTTGTTCTCGGTCTCTTCTTAGGTTCAAATTGCCCCTTTATATATTTCTAGTCCACAGTTATGATATCAAGATAGGGAGCAAGAGAGCTTGTTAAATGTAATTAAGTGCTCTAGACGATTTTAGCGTCTCAGGTTTATCCCCCTTGGTAAGCTTCCAGGCCATTCGCCATCAGCCTGATTCTTTCCCTTTCTCCCCCCTTCCTCCTCCTATTCACCTCTGCCTTTAGCAAATTGACTTTTAACGGGTCTGGCCTGAAACTTTTAGGAGCCTCTTCAGGTATCCAGGAGCAATGTTTGACCCACAGTGCAGTAAGAAAGAAGTTCAGGTAAACTCACCCCTTGCCTCCGCCTGTCCACTCGCCGTGTTCGCCAGCGACGTCCAGGTCCCCGCAAGCCGACACGGGGCTGCCTCCAGTAGCCGTTTCCCCTCCGCCCCTATCGAGGATCGCGCTCGGCTCTCCTCACGCAGCAACGGTGGGAGGAGAGCAAGAGGGCTGCATCAAACACCGGCGTCAGCCGGAGAGGGACGGCTCCAGCGTCAGAACCCCAATCCAAGATCGAGCCCAGCTCCCTCCCGCGCAGCACCGGTGGGGGAGGGAGAGGGCGGACACCAAGCTGCAACGCTGCAGGGGGGGCACTTCCAGCGGTGCCGCAGGTGAGGTTCAGGTAATTACAGAACGGTCGAAGATGCTGAGAGTTTTCCTGGCGAGGGCTACAGGCGGAGTGGGGGAGATAAAGTTTGAAGTTTGAGCGGAGTGGCAGAGTTTAGTTTGAAGGAGGAGGGAGATACAGTCTAAAGCAGAAAGGGTAGGTAGCGTGGTGAGAGATAGTTTTTAGGCTGGGTAAGTCAAAATAGAGACAAGTTGAGTCCAGGCAATGAAAAGAGTTAGTATGAACCAGTGGGATGGTGGGCCACTGGTAAAGGGTTCCAGAGCTGCTTTTACCAAGCTGTCCTTACAAAGAGCCCCAGGACTTGGGGCAGGCGCGCAAAACAATCCACCGCCAGTATGTGTGTGGCTGGAGGTGTGGGCTCAGCAACACCTGTTGAGCTCCTCCTCCACCGGAACTCCCAGAGAATATCATTTTAAACAACTTTTCAATTTACTTCTATCATCTAATTTGCTTCATTCTCTTGGCATCCTTTGTTAAAGAAGCACCAACAGAGTCCTCAGCACCATTTGTAGTTTTATGTTTTAATAAAACATTTTATACAGGAGCAGCAACAATGAAAAAAGCAACATTTCGGGATATCCTCCCTTAATCATGCTCATTCAATACATGTGTGCAATACAGTATATATATACATATATAAACATATAAATATACATACATATACAGAATTAGACATGTATCTGTATGTGTCTCTATGTTAAAACCCTTTGTCTTTTTTCCCCTAACACCTGAGACCTCATATCTTTGAGCCCTTATAACGTTTGTGTGCAATATTTTTTTAATAATTTTCTTAGATGGTGTTATCATGGGTACAATTGTGCTGTGTAATGCATTTTATTAGAGGGTGTTATTATGTGTGTAACTGTACTGTGTAATATATATTTATTACATGGTGTTATTATGAGTGTAACTGTACTGTCTAATGTATTTATTAGACAGTGTTATTATGTGTGTAACTGTACTGTGCAATGTATATTTATTAGATAGTGTTATGTGTGTAACTGTACTGTGTAATGTATATTTATTAGATGGTGTTATTATGTGTGTAACTGTACTGTATAATGTATTGTTATTAGATTGTGTTATGTGTGTATCTGTATTGTGTAATGTATTTATTAGACAGTGTTTTTATGTGTGTAACTGTACTGTGTAATGTATATTTATTAGATAGTGTTATGTGTATAACTGTACTGTGTAATGTATATTTATTAGATAATGTTATTATGAGTGTAACTGTACTGTGTAATGTATATTTATTAGATAGTGTTATTATGTTTAACTGTACTGTGTAATGTATATTTATTAGATAATGTTATTATGAGTGTAACTGTACTGTGTAATGTATATTTATTAGATAGTGTTATTATGTGTAACTGTACTGTGTAATGTATATTTATTAGATTGTGTTATGTGTATAACTGTATTGTGTAATGTATATTTATTAGATAGTGTTATTATGTGTAACTGTACTGTGAAATGTATATTTATTAGATAATGTTATTATGAGTGTAACTGTACTGTGTAATGTATATTTATTAGATAGTATTATTATGTGTGTAACTGTACTGTGTAATGTATATTTATTAGATGGTGTTATTATGTGTGTAACTGTACTGTGTAATGTATATTTATTAGATAGTGTTATGAGTGTAACTGTACTGTGTAATGTATATTTTTTAGATGGTATTAAGAGTGTAACTGCACTGTGTAATGTATATTTATTTGATAGTGTTATTATGAGTGTAACTGTACTGTGTAATGTATATTTATTAGATAATGTTATTATGAGTGTAACTGTACTGTGTAATGTATATTTAATAGTAGTGTTATTATGAGTGTAACTGTGCTGTGTAATGTATATTTATTAGATAGTGTTATTATGAGTGTAACTGTACTATGTAATGTATATTTATTAGATAGTGTTATTATGAGTGTAACTGTACTGTGTAATGTATATTTATTTGATGGTATTAAGAGTGTAACTGCACTGTGTAATGTATATTTATTAGATAGTGTTATTATGAGTGTAACTGTACTGTGTAATGTATATTTATTAGATAGTGTTATTATGAGTGTAACTGTACTGTGTAATGTATATTTATTAGATAGTGTTATTATGTGTGTAACTGTACTGTGTAATGTATATTTATTAGTAGTGTTATTATGTGTGTAGCTGAACTGTGTAATGTATATTTATTAGATTAGTGTTATTATGTGTGTAGCTGTACTGTGTAATGTATATTAGTGTTATTATGAGTGTAACTGTACTGTGTAATGTATATTTATTAGACAGTGTTATTATGTGTGTAACTGTACTGTGTAATGTATATTTATTAGTAGTGTTATTATGAGTGTAACTGTGCTGTGTAATGTATATTTATTAGACAGTATTATGTGTGTAACTGTACTGTGTAATGTATATTTATTAGATAGTGTTATTATGTGTGTAACTGTACTGTGTGATGTATATTTATTAGATGGTGTTATTATGAGTGTAACTATACTGTGTAATGTATATTTATTAGATAGTGTTATTATGTGTGTAACTGTGCTGTGTAATGTATATTTATTAGATGGTGTTATTATGAGTGTAACTATACTATGTAATGTATATTTATTAGATAGTGTTATTATGTGTGTAACTGTACTGTGTAATGTATATTTATTAGAAAGTGTTATTATGTGTGTAATTGTACTGTCTAATGTATTTTTTAAGTGTTTTTGTAACTCTTCTTTGTTTCACAAAATAGTTAACCAGTGCTAAGCCCAATGAGCGCAAACACTCACGATAAACCCCTTATCGCTTGTGTACAAATGTTTTTGCTCCACTCGTATTCCAGCCTTTTACGTTTACGTGGTGTCATTATGCACAACAAACATTTCATGTTGTTTCACAATAGAAAGCATCTGGACTTACTGTGCTTGCATATATATGATAGACTTATGTCTAATGTCTGTTTATTGTCATTTTGCCTTTTTAGAGATGACAGAAAAATGAATATGTGACAAATATTGTTTTATTTCTAGATATTCTTTCTAGTCTTAATTCACCTGCGCTGTTTGGGGACCAGGATACAGTAATGAAAGCTATTCAGGAAGCTCGTAAGATGAGAGAACAAATTCAGAGGGAGCAACAGCATCAGACGCATGGAATGGATGGAAAAATGTCCCTTAACAACATGGGTTTGAACAACTGTAGAGGGGACAAGGTAAATCAATGCTTACATTTTTATGGACCAGTAATGGCCAACGTCCTAACACATGGAGTGCATGACCAATATTTTAGAAGCCTTAAAGGGACATAAAACTCATTTTTTTTCTTTAAAGAAGTAGATAGAGAATACCATTTTAAAAAAGTTTCCAATTTACAAATGTTCAAATTTGCTTTTGTTCTCATGTTATTCTTTGTTGAAGTTATATCTATATAGGTAGCGTGCACATGTCTGCAGCACTACGTGACAGGAAATAGTGCTGCCATGTAGTGCTCTTGCTAATGTATAACATTGTTGCAGAAATGCTGCTATATAATGCTGCAGACATGTGAACACTCCTGAACTTACCTTCCTGCTTTTCAATAAAAGATAACAAGAAAACAAATAAAATGTTATAATAGAAGTTAATTAGAAAGTTGCTTAATTGTATGTTTTTTTTAAGACAATAAAAGATACATTTGGGGTTTTATGTCCCTTTAAGGGGGGCCTTTAAAACTAAGAGGGTGTATATGCCCATTGGTTGCGAGTTGCCCACTCCTTGCATAAATTATGTTCTGCACAATAGATCTGATAGATATTTTGTATATTTGCCGCTTTATAGGAAGTCTATAATTATTTAAAGGCCCATTCAAACACAGAAAACGCCATATGCTTTTTCTTTAGAACGTGCCATTTTTGCGTTACTGATCCTAGTTAACTATTGCCTAGATTACAAGTTTTTGTCAGTAAGGCTGTGCGGGGCTAACGAGCCTTTTTGTCTTACCGCTCACTTAAGTTAACGCTGGTATTACGAGTTTTCTTCAAGCCGGCGTTAGCCTCAGAAAAGTGAACGTTGAGCAAAATTTAGCTCCACATCTCACCTCAATACCAGCGTTGCTTACGGTAGCGGTAAGCTGGCAAAACGTACTCGTGCATGATTTCCCCATAGGAAACAATGGGGCTGAGCTGGCTGAAAAAAAAACCTAACACCTGCAAAAAGCAGCGTTCAACTCCTAACGCAGCCCCATTGTTTCCTATGGGGAAATAAAATTTATGTCTGCACCTAACACCCTAACATGAACCCTGAGTCTAAACACCCCTAATATTACACTTATTAACACCTAATCTGCCGCCCCCGACATCGTCGCCACCTACATTATATTATTAACCCCTAATCTGCCGCTCCGGACACCGCCGCCACCTACATTATACTTATGAACCCCTAATCTACTGCCCCCAACATCGCCGAACCCTACATTATATTTATTAACCCCTAATCTGCCCTCCCCAACGTCACCGCAACTATATTAAATTTATTAACCCCTAAACCTAAGTCTAACCCTAAGTCTAACCCCCCCTAACTTAAATATAATTTAAATTAAACTAAATAAATTTAACATAATTAAATAAATGAATCCTATTTAAAACTAAATACTTACCGATAAAATAAACCCTAAACTAGCTACAATATAACTAATAGTTACATTGTATCTAGCTTAGGATTTATATTTATTTTACAGGCAACTTTGTATTTGTTTTAACTAGGTAGAATAGTTATTAAATAGTTATTAACTATTTAATAACTACCTAGCTAAAATAAGTACAAAATTACCTGTAAAATAAACCCGAACCTAAGTTACAATTACACCTAATACTACACTATAATTAAACTAATTACCTAAACTACCTACAATTAAATTAAACTAAATTACGAAAAAAAAACACTAAATTACAGAAAAAAAAAAGAATTACAAGAATTTTAAACTAACTGCACCTAATCTAATCCCCCTAATAAAATAAAAAAGCCCTCCTAAATAATAAAATTCCCTACCCTATACTAAATTACAAATAGCCCTTTAAAGGGCCTTTTGCGGGGCATTGCCCCAAAGTAATCAGCTCTTTCACCTGTAAAAAAAATACAATACCCCCCCAACATTAAAACCCACCACCCACACACCCAACCCTACTCTAAAACCCACCCAATCCCCAATATATTTATTAAAGTGGCGGCGATGTCCGGTCGGCAGATTAGGAGTTAAATATTTTAGTTAAGTGTTTCCGATGTGGGGGGGGGGGGCTCGGTTTAGGGGTTAATAGGTAGTTTATGGGTGTTAGTGTACTTTTTAGCACTTTAGTTAAGAGTTTTATGTTACGCGTTAGCCCATAAGACTCCTAACTACTGACTTTTAAATGCTGTAGGAGTCTGGACAGGAGAGGGTCTACCGCTCACTTTTTCAGGCGATCGTAATACCGGCGTTAGGCAAATCCCATTAAAAAGATAGGATATGCAATTGACATAAGGGGATTTGCAGTAAGCTAAAATCGCGGAATAAAAGTTAGCGGTAGACCCTTTCCTGCCTGACTCATCATACCAGCGGGCATTAAAAAGCAGCGTTGGGACCCCTCAACGCTGCTTTTTAAGGCTAACGCAAGACTTGTAATCTCGCCGTTTATGTTTTAACTCCCACAAAGGGGTTAAATACATAGGTTTTGTCCTGCTCTGGAGCCACAAGCATTGCAGCTCCTGAGTGCAACACAGCAGCCAGCCAATCAGGAGGCACAGTCGTATGACACATCAATAACCAGCAATGTTCTGCTTTGTAGCTGCAAGACTCCTGAGTGGAGGTTCACCTATGTGTTGAACACCTTTGAATGGATTATACAGATAGTAAGCTTGAGTCAGTAATGCAGAAATCACACACACTAATTAATTAAAGGGACATAAAACAAGTTGGGATAGAGACAAAATATAATAATATGTCTTGAATTACTTTACCTGCAAGTTTATACTGCAGTGCCTCACCAATAACCCTTTCTTTTAAGTTTCCGAATTGTACAGCTCTAACCCCCTTCACACAATTCCTTCTATGGTTGCATCTATACCTACCATTGATTTGGTAGAATGCAAGACTTTTAACACTCATTATCTGCTCTCAGCTGAAATACAATGCCTGTGTTTTTCTGATGCTAAACACAGATAAGGGGGGTGGATCAGTCTACTCCAGACAGCATGGCTATGTAACTAATTTTGCTTATTTTTGAAAATTATTTTAAAATACTAGCCAGCAATTTTTAAACATTTTTTTATGCAAACTATTTTTATTTAATTAGCCCTTTTAGGATATGCACAGATCTCAACAAGTTTTATGGCACTTTAATGATTTGTATCTTTCCATTGTAGAATTAAACTTATGAATGTTCTAATCAGTGGCGTCCCCCTAGGGATCAGTACTGGGCCCTGTTCTTTTTAATATTTTTATAAAGGACTTGGAGCAAGGATTAAATAGCGACATCTATATTTTTGCAGATGATACTAAGTTAAGTAAGGTCATTAGGTCAGAGCAGGACGAACTCTCTTTACAAAGGGATTTGCTAAAATTAGAACTATGGGCAAGTGAATGGAAAATGAGATTTAATACGGAAAAATGCAAGGTTCTACATTTTGGAAGTAAAAATAAGCAGGCTACGTATTTTTTAAATGGGACAAGACTTAGCCAAACACAGGAGGAAAGGGATTTGGGAGTAGTAATAGATAACAAGCTAAAGATGGGTGCACAATGCAGGGCAGCGACTTCAAAGGCTAATAAGATACTAGCATGTATTAAAAGAGGCATTGATTCAAGGGAGGAAAGCATAATTCTGTCATTATATAAAGCCCTGGTAAGACCTCACCTTGAGTTTGGAGTGCAGTTCTGGGGACCGATTGCTAAAAAAGATATTGCAGAACTAGAAAAAGTTCAGAGAAGGGCCACAAAGCTAATAAGGGGATTGGAGAAATTAACCTATGAGGAGAGGCTAGCCAAACTGGGTCTGTTCTCTTTAGAAAAAAGGCGCTTGAGAGGTGACATGATTACTTTATATAAATATATTCAAGGCCCATATACAGAGATGGCAGAAGCTCTGTTTATTCCAAGAAAATTGTTTCTGACAAGAGGTCATAATTTAAGGTTGGAGGAAAGGAGATTCAATCTCCTGCAACGGAAACGTTTTTTCACTGTAAGAGCAATAAAATTGTGGAACTCATAACCAAAGGAGGTAGTGAATGCCAATACCATAGATACATTTAAAAATAGTCTGGATAAATTTCTGTATATAAACAAAATTCATGGATATGATTGCTAGTATTAAATGGGTCACATTTGAATGGGGTTATTTAAGCTTAACTGGAGCTTTTTGTAAGTATTTTAGATTTGTATAGGTTGAACTCGATGGACTTCAGTCTTTTTTCAACCTTATCTACTATGTTACTATGTTACTATGTATGTTACATATTTCCCCACCAGGATATATGTTAAGAAAAAAAATCTTACTATGTGTAAAGCCAAAACTGAGATTCTAATGAAATATTTTTAGTTTTATTGTTATCGGCTTGTGTATTTTCCAGCATATTTATACAAAGTAGTTATTAGATACAGTTTTAAGAGCATACAGAATGTTTAGCTACTATATGATAATGGTATGTGTAAAATAATGCGACTGCACATGTGTGCTTCGCCCAATTAAGATGTTGGTATCTATAAATGAAATGCCACTATATATTTACCAATTCATTTCAGATACATTTCCTGAAGTTTGAGTTGAGTAACTATATATTTAAAAATGCTCCATCGTATCAGCTGATATTTGACCTCTTTGATAAACAAATGTAGAATATAGTAGCTGTACGGTCAGCGAATCAGATGCCAACATGACAAGAGCATTGGAGTGATAAGTAGTCAGAACTTTTTGAGTTTTTTCTGTTCTTCAACAATTCACAGACCTGGACAAGAGACAGAGGCCCATAGTTATCAAGGTCTGTCGGACCTCATCCGACAGTGCGGATCAGGTCCGACAGACCTCGCTGTATACGGCGAGCAATACGCTCGCAGTATTCAGCATTGCACCAGCAGCTCACAAGAGCTGCTGGTGCAACGCCGCCCCCTGTAGACTCGCGGCCAATCGGCCACCAGCAAGGGATGTCTGTCCGCCTGCTCTGAGCAGGCGGACAGGTTATGGAGCAGCGGTTTTTGTGACCGCTGCTTCATAACTGCTGTTTCTGGCGAGGCTGCAGGCTCGCCAGAAACACGGGCATCAAGTTCCATTCTGAGCTTGATAGATAGGCCCCAGAATCTTCTCTTTTTTAAATGCATGTTTAGTCCAATAGTAGTATCATTATTTACTGCTGTAGTCTTGTTCTTTTGGAATCTAAAATAAATGAAAAACAGATAAGATTATGAACATTTGGCATTATTGTGCCTGTCTATTTATACAATGGATTCTGAAATGCATTGTTGCATGACAGAATATGTTTAGACATGATTTTAGTTGTGCCTTTTCAACAATAAGGTGTGTTATGCACAAATTGTTCCTCAGGGCGTGCTATGAATAATTACCGAATCAGCGCATCTTCTGTATCCTGGGGGCTGAATTGTACATAGCTTTCTTTATTTGTGACAGACACAGTTATAAGGCAGGTGATTGAGATATGATGTTGCAATAGCTTTTATATATATATATATATATATATATATACACACACATACATTTTTAAATAAGAAAGAAAAAGCACTTATTTAAATATACTTATGTTTTAGATAGAACATGTCCTTTCAAGAGACTTTTCAAATTGCTACCTTTATCAAATATACTTTTATTGGTATCCTTTGTTAAAAAGCATACCTAGATAGGTTCAGCAGCAGCAGCAATTCACTACTGGGAACTCACTGGTTATATATGCTTCTTGTCATTAGCTCACCAGATGTGTTCAGCTAGCTCACATCAGCAGTTAAATTGTGCTCTTTCTGCACACCTCCCTGCCTGAGGGGTTGACAATGGATTTTACGCAATATCTGAGGATTTACTTGGTAAACATAAATTAAATGTACTAGTATAGATGGGGTTTTTGTCCTGAAATGATACAGAGATTCTTAATTCAGGGCAACAGGTGTGTTCTCAATGTGACATGTTGAATGTAATGGCATGAAATGATATGAAACTTTCTCTGTTTAGGATTCAGTCCCTTTTCTATATATAAGTTATTATACATGTCTATTTTGATTCTAAAGAACCCCCAATGTTATTTGCTATATTTCAGATGCTGATAGATGCCATCACAGGAAGGATTTGCATTAAAGATGTACACGCAGTGAGTCCCTAATCCTATCTCTTTTGTGACAATTTAATGTTTTGCCATGCCAGTAACTACTAGACATGAGCATTTGTCTATTTAGAGAGGAAATCCAGATCTTGGTTGTGTTGCACTTTCACAAGAAGAGATCAGGCTCCAGAAATAGCTGAATGCCGCTGGTGGCCTCCATGTTCGACATTTGGTTCCTCGTGAAATAGAACACCTTGGAATTGCAACAATTTTCTGCTGACTTTCAATAAATTAGCATCAGCAGAGTCTGAATTTTCTTAAAAATATATTAACACCTTTTTTGCTACCATTTTTTTTCCAATGGTCAAACTCCTCCCATCTTAAATGGTGGAGCCAATCCTGGAGATGACAGGGCTTGCCTGAGGTCCACTCAGCCTTTCATCCTTCCGAAGGTTGATAAAATGAGAAGCGCCTTGAGACCCTTACGGGTGATTAGCCGTGCTTTACAAGTACCCAATACAATACTGTCATTATGTTAACTACATTTCCATTGTTTTGATTCAGCAGAAATGATAAGATAGCAAACTACATATTAGGGACAGATATGTGTCAGGAAAAGGGACACAAAACTTAAATGTTATAATATGCATAATTAAGCATTTTATATTCCAATCTCAAAGTCTTTACTGTCCATTTAAATCAGCTCCCTTCAGTCTAATCTAGTGTTCCAATTTGTAGAAAGACACATTTACTTTATCTTTCTTTGAAATATACTTTCTTGAAATCATTGCTCCTAAATGCCAGAAAAAAAAGGCAATTTATAATAATGCTAACACTTTTCTTCAAATATTTACATATATATTTTTAACAATTAGAACAAAGTGAAATTATAATCACAGATTCATTATGTCTTCAGATATATCTGTTATAGAAGCAGAGCAGTGGTGAGCGTGTTTTCACATCTCAGATTTGCACCTTAGAGTGCATTTGTAATTTTCTGGAGTGCATTGTAATTACAATTAAACTTAATTGTGTGTTTCAGATTTTTTTTTTCTTCCCTTAACCAAATAGCATTCCTTATTTGACAGCATTTACGGATCACTATTAATTGTAATGAAGTACAGCCTCACCTTGTTAGAAAGAAATGGTAGTTAAGAGAATATATAAATAAAGATGGGTGATTCTGAGCTAGCATAACGTAGAGAGAGAGTGAGAGAGAGTGAGAGAGAGTGAGAGTGAGAGAGAGTGAGAGAGAGTGGGAGAGAGAGGGAGAGAGAGAGAGGGAGAGTGAGAGAGAAGGAAAGAGAGAGAGAGAGTGTGAAAGAGAGTGAGAGAGAGTGAGAGAGAGAGTTAGAGAGAGAGTGTGAAAGAGAGGGAGAGAGAGAGGGAGAGAGTGAGAGAGAGAGGGGGAGAGAGTGTGAGAGGCAGGGAACGAGTGTGAGAGAGAGTGTGAGAGAGAGAGGGAGAGAGAGAGGGAGAGAGAGTGTGTGAGAGAGAGAGAGAGAGAGTGTGAGAGGGAGAGAGAGTGTGAGAGAGTGTGAAAGACAGGGAAAGATTGTGAGAGAGAGTGAGCGAGAGAGGGAGAGAGAGTGTGTGAGAGAGGGAAAGAGAGTGAGAGAGAGGGAGAGAGTGTGAGAGAGAGTGAGTGAGTGAGTGAGTAAGGGAGAGAGGTAAAGAGTGTGAGAGAGAGTGAGAGAGAAAGAGAGAGAGTGTGTGTGTGTGTGAGAGAGAGAGAGAGAGAGAATGTGTGTGTGTGTGAGAGAGAGAGAGAGAGAGAGAGAGAGAGGGAAAGAGTGTGAGATAGAGAGAGAGTGAGAGAGAGTGAGAGAGAGAGTGTGAGAGGGAGGGAGAGTGAGAAAGAGAGAGTGAGAGAGAGTGAGAGAGAGTGAGTGAGAGAGAGAGAGAGAGAGAGAGAGGGAAAGAGAGAGAGAGAGTGTGAGAGAGTGTGTGTGTGTGTGTGAGAAAGTGTGAGAGAGAGTGTGAGAGAGAGGGAAAGAGTATGAGAGAGAGTGAGAGGGAGAGAGACGGAGAGAGAGAGGGAGAGAGAGAGTGTGTGAGAGAGAGATGGAAAGAGAGAGTTAGAGAGAGAGAGTGTGAGAGAGAAGGAAAGTGTGTGAGAGAAAGTGAGAGTGAGAGAGAGTGTGAGAGAGAGAAAGGGAACAAGTGAGAGAGAGTGTGTGAGAGAGAGAGTGTGAGAGAAAGTGCGAGAGAGAAGTAAAGAGTGTGAGAGAGAGTGAGTGAGAGGGACAGGGAAAGAGAGAGAGAGAGAGAGAGAGAGAGAGAGAGAGAGAGGGAAAGAAAGTGTGTGAGAGAGAGGGAGAGAGTGAGACTTATATATATGTAGTGAAATAAATTTGCTTTACAAAATGCTTTTCATTTTAATGTTTCTGCTAGGGTTTGTAATGGATGTCTTCTACTTTGATAATGTTGAGAATTTACATATAACATCTAATTTTTTTTTTTCATTATGGAATTTCCACTTACCACATTGTTAAAATGTGTTTCGCTGTTTGGATAAGCATTTGAAAAACTACAATAAATAAATAATGTAATTTATAAGACTCTACAAATAATAAAATAAATGAACTGAAGTGTCGAATAGAAATAGATATCTGAACCGTTGATGTGTTTATTTTCTGAAAAAGATCAGAAGTAGTTTACACATAATAGTGTGCACCAAGGCTGATATATTCTAATGTAGACAGAATTCCCTGCACACTGGGGATTAAAGAAGCAGGTTATTCAATAGCAGAGAATCAAACACACACGGTGAGCTGTGACGGATTTATGTCAAGGAGAGTTACACCACTAGTGCATTTAATTCAATTAACTTGTCTGACTAGCTCTTTTTTTAAGCTATCTATCTTTCTATCTATCTATCTATCTATCTATCTATCTATCTATCTATCTATCTATCATCTATCTATCTATCTATCTATCTATCTATTTATCTATCTATCATTTATCCATCTATCTAGTATATATCTATCTGTCTGTCTGTCATTCTTTTTTTTATCTCTCTCTGTCTCTCTCTCTATCTCGCAAATAAAGACCTATTAAGAGATATTTACAATATTAATATGCAATTTGTAAAGAGGAAAAACACAACAAAATGGTCTATAAAGTGAAACTAGAAATTCATCATGTTGTTAGTCATCAAATTGCTGTATCATTCACAATGTAACACAAAAAAAGAGTTTAAAATGAAAATGTCATTGTGCTGCAGTAATTCTGTATATTTTATGAAAAACAAACAAAACAAAAATCTGTTCTTTTTAAAGTATTTTTATGGGTAGTATTTTAAATGAAATGTGGGTGCCATCAACCATAGTTGTATGTTGATGTTACTTGTTTAGTTTTGAATATTTTTATTTTCCCTCAAAACCATAATAGTTTTCACATTCTACAACAGGTGCCGTATATGCTGAGCTGTGTATTTTATAGATCAAACATCATATGGTGTAAGGTGATTCACCTCTGTGTATCTTCTTCACTAAATTAATTCTATGAATACTGCATCTAGAGCTGCCCTCTACTGGTCATGGTCTAGATTTTAGAAACAATTAGAGGAAAAACGTATTTTTTCCAACTTTTTTTCTAATCTGAAACAGTAATAGCCTATGAGATATATTCCCATTTTTTTTTCTGTCCACTAAAAAATGTTTTATTGTTCCAGGAGATGAAGACAACTGATAGAATGTTGTATTATGATATAACATTTGATTAGGCAGTGATGACTGTGAGAATATCACACAAGTCAAAGTCCTTTTTTTTTATTACAGAGATCTCATAGTGACCCAGGCAGAGATATAGAACTAAAATAGACCCAATTCAAAGCAGAGCTTACAGTCTTGGGAAAGGCAGATTGTTTTCTAAATATTGAGAATATTATCTATACTTATGTTAATGGTAACATTATGTAGATGGTTGCAGTGCTTTCTAACAGAAAATGTTATTTTCTATAGAATTGTACTCCCCCAAAGTACTGAATTCAGACAGGAAAATAAATTTATTGATTCCTTTATTTATTATCATTTTTTTATATTGTTTTATTATGTCACTGCCTAGCAGTAGAACGTGCACTTAATTATACACATTTCAGAATGTACCTAGTTTAAAGATGTTTGATTTGGTAATCTAACTAACATGGCTATTTTGTATCAGAAATGATGTGTTTCTAGTAAGTATATATATTTTAAATTATCCAGAAGGGCCACTGGAGGGATATTAAATACTGATTTATATTTGCTGAAGAAACATACTAGACATAAGACTAAGAGCTCTTTGCAATCAATCAGATCAGTTCATCTGAAATACAGTGCATATGGCTGACAGAGCTCACTACAAGAGCAGGGTGAGGTAGCAACGCAATGATACAATGGTGCTGGTTTAATAAAAATCTGCTGACTTCTGCAGAAAATAAATAAATTGTAATCAAAAGTGCCAAAGTCTAATTTAAATGGACAACAAAGTTGGACATCCCCTGCTCACTACTGCAAGACACTTTGGCACTTAGGGAGCATTAAAGGACCAATATATTTGGAAAAAAATAGCATGCTGTCATTTGTCAGAGCATTTTAATTTTAAGACAAGCTACCCTGTACCTCTTTGTGTTTAACCCCCACAAAGGGGCTAAACATATAATAGAAGTACTGCTCATGACTTGCAGAGCACTGCTTGTCCCAGAAAATCCTGCTAATCAATTCAGAGGTGCTAGACACAGCTGAGTTGCTCTGAGTGTCTTGAGTAGTAGTTATACTATGTGTTTAACCCCTTTGTGTAATTAAACACAGCTCTTACAAATTAGATCATGTGATATTTTAACTGTAATGGTCCTATAAGAAGGCTGCTTTAGATCTTTTTTGATATTAAGGGCCAGATTATGAGTGGTGCGCTAATAGTTACGCGTGATCGATAAGGGGTTTATGCCGTGTGTTTGTGCACGTCAGATTTTTTGCTCGTATTGCAAGTTGAAAGTAAACGCGCACATGAAGTTATCGCTCATGAGGATAGCACATCCTCAGAGCTCTGGTTAACCGTTTCACAAAACAAGAAAAGTGTCACAAAATGACATTAAAAAGTACAGTTAAACGCATCCTAACATAATCTAACAAAATGTAAGGTCAAGAAGTACGCTCTGACTAGGATACAAATATAGTCCAGATTGGATGTTTAAAAAATACTAGTCCATGTCCGATAGCATGTGGATAGGAATAAGGTACTACCTTAAAAAAGTATTGCTAAAGATGGCTATGAAAACAGGCAAAATGTAACCATATAAAACAATGTTCCAAACCGAACGTACGTTAGGCAAGGGAATACAGTTAAAATACAATAATGATCTTGAGATCAAAGGAGCACACTAATATAGAATAGAGGGGTGTGTGAGTAGTGTAAAAAAACGTGGTATATACATGTTAGATACAAAAATATAAAGTATGCCAAAATAGTGAAATGCAAATCTATTTGAATGTTAGAAAGCTCATAAATGAACAATATTAAATACTATAATGTAGGAAAAAACTGTGATGTTAAAAATATATATACAAATATAAAAATAGCTGTGGAGTAAAATATCAACGTAGTGCTGTGATGTGTAATACAAAAGTCTAAAATATTATAAAACTAGTACTAAAGCCCGTGTACACGGGCCATTTTTTGCAGTACAGTGGTCCCACCCCTTGCTCTCTCCCCCCCTCTCTTTTGCTGTCTCTTCCCCCCTCTCTGTTGCTTTCTCTCCCCCCTCTCCTTTGCGCTCTCTCTCCCCTCTTTTGCTCTCTCTCTCCCCTCTTTGGCTCTCTCCCCCTTTCTTTTGCTCTCTCTCCCCCCTCTTTTGTTCTCTCCCCCCTCTTTGCCTCTCTCTCCCCCCTCTTTTGTTCTCTCCCCCCTCTTTGGCTCTCTCTCCCCCCTCTTTGCCTCTCTCTCCCCCCTCTTTGGCTCCCCCCCCCCTCTTTAGCTCCCCCCATCTTTTGCTCTCTCTCCTCTTTGGCTCTCTCTCTTCTTTGGCTCTCTTTCCTCTTTGGCTCCCCCCCCTTTGGCTCTCCCCCTTCCTTTGGCTCCCCCCCCCCCTTTGGCTCCCCCCCCTTTGGCTCCCTCCCTTTGGCTCTCTCCCCCCCTCTTTGGCCCTTCTGCTCCCTCTCTGGCTCTGTCTTAATTGAAAGCCTTTGCCTCTCTGGCCACGCCCCCATTGCGGCACCCCGCCCGGCCACGCCCCACTGCGGTGACACCCACCGGCCACGCCCTTAGTCGCTCCCAGTCACGCCCCTGCGATGCCCGACCACGCCCCTCGCAACGCCCGGCCTCGCTCCCTGACACTCTGCTTCAGCCTTGCTCTGTGCTGAGTGCTGAGTGTCAGGATCCAAACGGCCAGGTATGTTTGTCATGTGCAGTCTCTACTGCGCATGACTGCATCTGACAAACATACTTGGCCATTTATTATATAGGATGCTAATTAAAAGCTTAAAAGCTTAATACAAATAAACAGATATGTATGGTTATGACAATAACACAATTGATTTACACTAACAGTGGACCAATATAACAATGTGTCGTCTAGCCAACTAAGTAGTGGGTGCTGGCACAACTCATATAACTAATAAGAGATCTCTTAGACTATAGAATAAAAAATCAGCTTAGTTGGATAGAAAAAAAAATCAGCTTAGTTGAATAGAATGATACCTATATGGCCAAACTAAAGTACAAAAAAAAAAAGGAAAAATCCTTATGGAAGTGAATGCGATGATATCCTGGTAAAATCTTAAATAAATCCTATATCCATATACATATACACTGGAAATCCAGATACTGAATGATACCTAAATGGAGAAGAAAAAAACTATATAAAAATTGCGTATGTGGGGTGTGTTCTATCAGTATAAAACTCACCCAAACACACAATCCTGGAATGATAGATAGCCTCACAAATCCTGTTTAGAATAACGTCTACGCGTTTCAGCCCTATAAAAGGGCCTTTCTCAAGACATCAAGAGAGGCCCTTTTATAGGGCTGAAACGCGTAGACGTAGTAATTATTTTACTCATTCATAGTTATTAAAATTATATAAATCTTTATAAGGTGACTGCAAGGGAACCTATTGCTATTTAACCTGTGTAATACTTTAGCCTTTGGCGCTCCTATACCTTCAATATTTGTCATAACTCTAAGATCCTGTTAGGGAGTATTTTATAGTGTAGCTTGTATTCTATCCAGGCGCTGGTTACTAAATATCAGTTACCATCTAACAAAATGTACTCACAAAAAGAATATTGCACAAAAATGTTATACGGGATCTGAGGTGTTTTTTTTCTCACTATTTTTGTCCCATTGAATTCTATGGGAAAATACGTTATTGTATTCTAAGTTCAGCTTTTTTACGCAAAATCAGTTTTCTTTCTACTTGTAATATGAACGCTACCTGTTGCACACAAAAAGCTTACTTCTAGCGGAGCTAGTGCTTAAGCAGGAGTGTTAAATAGCTCTCCACTTGTAATCTGGCCCTAAATCAGTGCCACATGCACTTGCCCAGTGCCGACGCAAAGGCACTGATTGGTAGGCATGCTCTGTGCACACCTGTGTGTGGTTCCGATTGTTAGGCATGCTCTGTGCACACCTGCTTGTGGTTCTGATTGGTAGGCATGCTCTGTTCACACCTACATGTGGTGCTGATTAGTAGGCATGCTCTGTTCACACCTGCGTGTGGTGCTGATTAGTAGGCATGCTCTGTGCACACATGCGTGTGGTGCTGATTAGTAGGCATGCTCTGTTCACACCTGCGTGTGGTGCTGATTAGTAGGCATGCTCTGTTCACACCTGCGTGTGGTGCTGATTAGTAGGCATGCTCTGTGCACACCTGTGTGTGGTTCTGATTGGTAGGCATGCTCTGTTCACACATGCGTGTGGTGGTGATTAGTAGGCATGCTCTGTGCACACATGCGTGTGGTGCTGATTGGTAGGCATGCTCTGTGCACACCTGTGTGTGGTTCTGATTGGTAGGCATGCTCTGTGCACACCTGTGTGTGGTGCTGATTGGTAGGCATGCTCTGTGCACACCTGTGTGTGGTTCTGATTGGTAGGCATGCTCTGTGCACACCTGTGTGTGGTTCTGATTGGTAGGCATGCTCTGTGCACACCTGTGTGTGGTTCTGATTGGTAGGCATGCTCTGTGCACACCTGCGTGTGGTTCTGATTGGTAGGCATGCTCTGTTCACACCTGCATGTGGTTCTGATTGGTAGGCATGCTCTGTGCACACCTGTGTGTGGTTCTGATTGGTAGGCATGCTCTGTTCACACCTGTATGTGGTTCTGATTGGTAGGCATGCTCTGTTCACACCTGCATGTGGTTCTGATTGGTAGGCATGCTCTGTTCACACCTGCATGTGGTTCTGATTGGTAGGCATGCTCTGTTCACACCTGCATGTGGTTCTGATTGGTAGGCATGCTCTGTTCACACCTGCATGTGGTTCTGATTGGTAGGCATGCTCTGTTCACACCTGCGTGTGGTTCTGATTGGTAGGCATGCTCTGTTCACACCTGCATGTGGTTCTGATTGGTAGGCATGCTCTGTTCACACCTGCATGTGGTTCTGATTGGTAGGCATGCTCTGTTCACACCTGCATGTGGTTCTGATTGGTAGGCATGCTCTGTTCACACCTGCGTGTGGTGCTGATAGGTAGGCATGCTCTGTGCACACCTGCATGTGGTTCTGATTGGTAGGCATGCTCTGTTCACACCTGCATGTGGTTCTGATTGGTAGGCATGCTCTGTTCACACCTGCATGTGGTTCTGATTGATAGGCATGCTCTGTTCACACCTGCATGTGGTTCTGATTGGTAGGCATGCTCTGTTCACACCTGCATGTGGTTCTGATTGGTAGGCATGCTCTGTTCACACCTGCGTGTGGTGCTGATAGGTAGGCATGCTCTGTGCACACCTGCGTGTGGTGCTGCTGATTGGTAGGCATGCTCTGTGCACACATGCGTGTGGTGCTGATTGGTAGGCATGCTCTGTGCACACATGTGTGTGGTGCTGATTGGTAGGCATGCTCTGTGCACACCTGCGTGTGGTTCTGATTGGTAGGCATGCTCTGTGCACACCTGTATGTGGTTCTGATTGGTAGGCATGCTCTGTGCACACCTGCATGTGGTGCTGATTGCAGTGCTAAAAAACGGTTAAAGTAGTCAATATTTAATGCTGCTTTGTAGTAGCTGATACACAGACATTACTAAGAATGTTTATGTCCCTTTAAAGGGACATTATACACTAGATTTTTCTGTGCATAAATAGTTTTTTTTATTTTTTAAATGGCTTGCTCCTGTTTGTGTAAAGGGTCTTTTCATATGGAGGGGGGGATGTCTGCTATTTCCCACTTGCAGTGGATGTTCCAGTAACCTTTTAAACAGAGCTAAACTGTAAGCTTCTAAGTAAGTTTTTAAACGGTTTTATACTGGATTTACAGTATTTATCAGTATCTGTGCATATTATTGTTTATATAAGTGTCTATTACATGCAGTTATATGAAAATTGGTGTACACTGTCCATTTAACATTCCTCTAGTGTGTAATCAATAATCTAATGCATGTACACTGAATGTGCCAGGCATATAAGAATGTATATATTAAAATATATTGTAAAAACATTTTTATTGTCCCTTATACGTAGATTTATAGTGAATGCAAAATGTTCTACAAAATACATTGGATTTAAAAAAAAAAAAAAAAAAAATTACCAAAAAAATACTTTCCTGACTTTAAAGCATAGTGCATTGCTGCCCATAATCCTACATATGTATGCTTTTCAACAAATGATACCAAGAGAACAAAGATAAATATGGATGAGGCGTTTTATGTGAAATTCAATTAAATTCCTTTTTATTTCATGCAGCTCCTATTAAACTAGATAGACATATAGATAACTGATCTACATACATTTCACATTTTACATTTTCAGGAACAGTTTGGTCAAAATGTAACTTTTATATTTTAGACAGAGCATTTCATTTAAATAATATATGGTCTGAGGACGGGGCTAACACCTCCGAAACGTTACTGTCAATAAATTGTGTTTGAGTATACAAGACCCGGTGAGTTCTTTCAACTGATGTGGATTATATATATACAGTATATATATATATATATATATATATATATATATATATATATATATATATTTCCAGTGTATTTAAATGATCAAATGTATAATTTTTTAAAGACTAGACCATAGATAACGGCTCTGCGGTGTGCATGTCTCCTGAATACTACATGGCAGCAGTGTTTGTTGCAGTAATATTATAATTGGTTACAGACCCTTCTGCAATAAAGCGCTACTTGCACACTTCAGAGCCTACCTATGATTTACTCTTAACAAAGGTTGATTACAATTGCATGCTCTATCTGAATCATGAAAGCTTTTATTTTGGCTTTACTGTCCCTTTCAGATTTGGCACAAGAAATCCTTACACTAGTTATTCGCATATCACTCTGCAAGCAATTTTCTGCTACTTATTTGTCAGTGTTTCAGCACAGCCAAGTATAGCTTTTGGCCATCTCTTTAAGTTTGCCACAGGCTGATTGTGTACCAACCAAAAACTGATTATATTCCCTTTTCAGACATGAGTAATTGCAAGTTTGTGGCATTCTCTTATATCTTATGTCTGCAATTGGAGAATCCCCTCTCATTCTTTCCTGCAGATGCCTAGGCTGGATATTCTTTACCACTGTTTCTTTTATTATTAAATAAACAACCACAAACTGTCCACTCAGAGAATGTCAAGAAACTTAAAGTAAACATAGGAATACAGGATAATATGTACACTTATGTGTTAATGCATTTCCACTAGTAGTGCACAAGTCATCACTGGGTACCTTGAGTCAGTTACTGAAATCTTTCCATACTTTTAACTCATTGTTTGCTCACACATACACACATGCATATACATATGTATGAGTGCATTTGTGTATATATAAATATTTATGTGTGTGTATATAAATAAGTATTTATGTGTGTTTCTATATTTCTATATATATATATGTGTGTGTGTGTATATATATATATATATATATATATATATATACTGTATATATAAATAAGTTAAGTTAGTAGATATAATAGTTAAACATTCATGTGACTGTTTTATTACAATATGGACAATATGACAGCCACCCTGGTATAAAACTTAGCCTTTATTTGTTTCCATAAAAATGCTACATATCCATTATAAATAAATATAAATATATATATTATGCCTTGAAATATCCACTAGTCCTGTACCAGTAAAAAATGGCAAAAAATGATGACTTCTGCTTCTTACATTGCGGGAAGAAAACTAGCATTAAAACTGCAAAACATTTGTCTATTCTATACTGTTAATTGTCAAAGTAAAGAAAGGAGAAAGTTAAAAACTCTGTTATAACAGATAAACTACTAGTAATTCATCATGTTCAAATATTTTTTCATGAGAGAAGACTAGTGAGAACTGTTTTGCCCAGAACTTGTATAAATGCTTATTGGCTGAACGAAACAACTCCATAGCTATCTATCTATCTATCTATCTATCTATCTATCTATCTATCTATCTATCTATCTGTCTGTCTGTCTGTCTGTCTGTCTGTCTGTCTGTCTGTCTGTCTGTCTGTCTGTCCGTCCGTCCGTCCGTCCGTCCGTCTGTCTGTCTATCTATCTATCTATCTATCTAGTTCAGGGATATGAAAATAGGATTGTGTACACTTAGCTTTAATTATATGGTATGGTTGCTTGTGGAATGTCCCTATTAAAAATAAAAAAAACGGGCTTTGGTGAGTGCAGTATATTTATTCAACATTGATGGAATGCTTTTTTACTGGTTATGTGTAACACTGGCACATTGGCAGTTGCAACAAATTAAAATGTTTTTCTACGATCCTTAGAAAAAATACACATACACCAAAGATTATTAAAACTACACATGTTCAAGACCAAGCCATGGAGCAGTTTATATGGTGACACTTTTATTAGCCAGCTGTGATAATGAACCTTAAGAACTACCAGACTGGATTTATATGACAGAAGCACACTCAACCCCAACAAACAATTTGATGGTTTCCTCCTCATTGTCAGTTTACTTTTAAGGCATTTTTTACCCTTCTAAAACAAAGCAGTAGCCAAAAACAGTCAACATACATCATGATTTAGAATATAATAAGCAGAACCACATAAGAGTGGCAATATTACCACAATGCTGGAAGCACATCACAGTCTAACAACTGAGGGTTTGCATGTGTATATATAACCTACTAATTGGTTAACCCTATTAAAAACAGATGATGGAAGTTGTAACAATGAGACACTATTGTGCAAGTGGCTTTCAATATAAATTTAAAGTTAAGAAAAAAGTGTAATTTTACCTAAAAGTAATATAAAGTATCACTTGTCATATTATATGTGATGTTTTATAATGAACTAAGTAATGCAAATCATATTATCATATTGTAGTCCATATATATATATACAGATGGCCCTCGTTTTACAACGGTTCAATTTACACCGTTTCAGAATAACAACCTTTTTTTCCAGTCATGCGACTGCTATTGAAAAGCATTGAGAAGCAGTGCATTTATTAAAATAGCCAGTAGGTGGAGCTGTCCGCTTGTGTTGCAGCAAAGCCAAGCAAGCTGAAATTAATCCGTTTAACCAGACCTGAGCTATCGAGCAGATTTCAAAGGAACAAGATCTTCCTGTCTATAAATCAGTCCAGATTGGAATGCATAGAAAGAACTGTTTGCAGAAAAATGCAAGTGAAGTCTGTGTTGTGTGATTATTTTATTAGGTTTATAATGCTGTTTAGCAAATGTTTTTGTTCATTTAACTTAGTTTAATTATATATTCTGTGTTGTGTGATTATTTTATTAGGTTAATAATGCTGTTTAGCATTTAAAGTCTTCATTTCAAAGCTTTAAAAATAAATGTATTAGGTGTTACTTATTACAATTTTTAGAGGGGCCTGGAACCTATCTCACTCACTTCACATTGACTTACATTATAAACTAGGTTTCAATTTACAATGGTTTCGATTTACAACCATTCCTTCTGGAACCTAACCCCGGCGTAAACTGAGGGCTACCTGTATATATTAAAAGATGTGAAAAAAACATATAATAGAACACTCTAGGTATAATAAGAGCTTTAAGTATATAGGAAAGTCAAAATCAAACTTCCATGATTGTAGAGCATGTGCTTTGTTCTCTTGATATCTGTTGTTGAAAAAGAATATGTACATATTCTACACTAGTGGGAACTTGCTGGTGATTGGTGCCTGCACACATTTGTCTTTTCTGATTGGCTGACTAGATGTGATCACTTAGCTCCCAGTAGTGCAATGATGTTCTTTGAACAAAAAATATCAAGAGAATTAAGCAAATTGTTAAGAGATTAAATATTGCAAAGTTGTTTAAAATTGTATGTTCTATCTGAATCCTGAAAGAACAAAATTAGGTTTCCTGTCACTTTAATAAGGTTCATGATTGAGGAATGTTCATGAAAAGTTGAATATGAGAAGAAGAGGTAGAAGGTTCTGTGCAACAAGAAATTTAGAAACACAAATCTTTCCATAAATGTTAGTTGTTCCATGTAATAGACGTCTAAAAATGACCATGACCATAACAATGTGGCTTTCTATTTTTTTGCACTCTCCAGTATTATGGAGACAATATTAAAAAAACAACTACATTGTCACTATTAGAACACATTTTGTACCAACAAATTTATCAATAATAATTTACTTTTATCTATTCCAAAAATTAAAAGTAATCTCTCTAACTCCTATGTAAGTATATAGCTCTAATTCACCAAAGTGTCAGGTCTTTACAATGGGGTGAAACAGCTGTATATAATAAAATAGCCAAAGTTACTGGAGTTTTTTTGTTGTTGTTGGAAAGCCAATGGGGCCTATTTATCAAGCCATCAACTTGCTTGCATTCGACGGCAAGAATACGCTCGCCTAAGATCGCCTAACATCGCTGCCGCTGACCTGAATACGCTCTCCAAAGTTACCAAAAAAGCTGTCAAAAAGCCGCTGCGATGAGCAGCGGACTGTTGTTAACTAACAGTCATCGATCTCGCTGCTCTTAGGCTTTTTCCCAGCTTTGTTGGTATACTGTTACTAAACACCCACACTATACTAAACTGTTTTACCCCTATCTCACTGCTCACGGACCCCAACACAACTAAATAAAGTTATTAAACCCTAAACCACCGCTCCCGGAGCACAGCGCCACTCTAATAAATTTAATAACCCCTATCCTGCCGCTCCCGGAACCCACCGCCACCTACATTATGTTATTAACCCCTAATCTGCCCCCCTGCACCGCCGCCACCTACATTATGCTTATTAACACCTAATCTGCCATCCCCAATGTCGCCACCACTATATTAAATGTATTAACCCCTAAACCTAAGTCTAACCCTAACACCCCTAACTTAAATCTAATTTAAATATATCTAAAGAAAATTCCTATCATTACCTAAATTATTCCTATTTAAAACTAAATACTTACCTATAAAATAAACCCTAAGATAGCTACAATATAACTAGTAGATACATTGTAACTATCTTAGAGTTTATTTTTATTTTACAGGCAAGTTTGTATTTATTTTAACTAGGTAGAATAGTTATTAAATAGTTATTAACTATTTAATAACTACCTAGTTAAAATAAATACAAATTGACCTGTAAAATAAAACCTAACCTAAGTTACACTAACACCTAATACTACACTACAATTAAAAAAATTACATAAATTAATAACAATTAACTAAATTATATACAATTATCTAAAGTAAAAAAACAAACAAACACTAAATTACAGAAAATAATAAACAAATTACAAGATATTTAAACTAATTACACTTAATCTAATAGCCCTATTAAAATAAAAAAATCCCCCCAAAATAAAAAAAAAACCCTAGCCTAAACTAAACTATCAATAGCCCTTAAAAGGGCTTTTTGCGGGGCATTGCCCCAAAGAAATCAGTTCTTTTACCTGTAAAAATTTTTTTACAAACAACCCCCCCAACAATAAAACCCACCACCCACACAACCAACCCCCCCAAAAAAACTAACTGATCCAATCAGCCAATAGGATTGAGCTTGCATTCTATTGGCTGATTGGAACAGCCAATAGGATTTTTTCTACATTAATTCCGATTGGCTGATAGAATACTATCAGCCAATCGGAATCTAAGGGACGCCATCTTGGATGACATCACTTAAAGGAACCTTCATTCATCGGGTAGTCGTCGGCAGAAGAGGATGCTCCGCATCGGATGTCTTGAAGATGGACCCGCTCCGCGCCGGATGGATGAAGATAGAAGATGCTGTCTGGATGAAGACTTCTGCCGTCTGGAGGACCACTTCTGCCCGGCTTGGATGAAGACTTCTGCCCATCTGGAGGATCACTTCTGCCCAGCTTGGATGAAGACTTCTGCCCGTCTGGAGGACCACTTCGCCCGGCTTGGATGAAGACGTCTCCCGGTAAGTCGATCTTCAGGGGGTTAGTGTTAGGTTTTTTTAAGGGTGTATTGGGTGGGTTTTATTTTTAGGTTAGGGCTCTGGGCCCCAAAAGAGCTAACTGCCCTTTTAAGGGCAATGCCCATCCAAATGCCCTTTTCAGGGCAATGGGGAGCTTAGGTTTTTTTTAGCTAGTTTTTTTTGGGGGGGTTGGTTGTGTGGGTGGTGGGTTTTACTGTTGGGGGGGTTGTTTGTATTTTTTTTTTACAGGTAAAAGAGCTGATTTATTTGGGGCAATGCCCCGCAAAAGGCCCTTTTAAGGGCTATTGATAGTTTAGTTTAGGCTAGGGTTTTTTTTATTTTGGGGGGGATTTTTTTTATTTTAATAGGGCTATTAGATTAGGTGTAATTAGTTTAAATATCTTGTAATTTGTTTCTTTTTTCTGTAATTTAGTGTTTGTTTTTGTACTTTAGATGATTGTATTTAATTTATGTAATTTATTTAATTTTAGTGTAGTGTTAGGTGTTATTGTAACTTAGGTTAGGTTTTATTTTACAGGTAAATTTGCATTTATTTTATCTAGGTAGTTATTAAATAGTTAATAACTATTTAATAACTATTAACCTAGTTAAAATAAATACAAACTTGCCTGTAAAATAAAAATAAACCCTAAGCTAGCTACAATGTAACTATTTGTTATATTGTAGCTATCTTACGGTTTATTTTACAGGTAAGTATTTAGTTTTAAATAGGAATAATTTAGGCAATGATATGAATTTTCTTTAGATTTATTTAAATTAGATTTAAGTTAGGGGTGTTAGGGTTAGACTTAGGTTTAGGGGTTAATAAATTTATCATAGTGGCGGCGACGTTGGGGACGGCAGATTAGGGTTTAATAAGTATAATGTAGGTGGCGGCAGTGTCGGGGGGGCAGATTAGGGGTTCAAAAGTATAATGTAGGTGGCGGCGGTGTAGGAGGCAGCAGATTAGGGGTGTTTAGACTCGGGGTACATGTTAGGGTGTTAGGTGTAAACATAACTTTTATTCTCCCATACGAATCAATGGGATATCGGGCAGCAGCGAACATAAGCTTACGCTGCTTTCAGACTCCCATTGATTCCTATGGCATCCGCCACCTCCAGGGCGGCGGATTGAAAAGCAGGTACGCTGGGCCGGAATAGTGCCGAGCGTACCTGGTAGAAATTTGATAACTAGCAAAAGTAGTCAGATAGTGTCGAAATTGCATTCGGAACATCTGTAGTGACGTAAGCATCGATCTGTGTCGGACTGAGACCGGCAGATTGTATGTTACGTCACAAAATTTTACTTTTGCCGGTCTGTAGCCTTTGATAAATAAGGCCAATCAAGCTCTCCACAATTACGCTGCGGAATTCCAGCGTATTTGCGGTTGCCGGCTTGATAAATAGAGGCCAATGTCTTAAAACTAACGCCATTTGAGCCATATTTTACCACAGCACATAAGCATTAATACATAATTCATCTGGAAAATGTTAAATGATTTATTACTTATATTACTCTGCAACATATATATATAATATTCAGAATTTTTATTTTTAATATTTGCCAAGAACACATTTTGGGCTACCATCCTGTCACTAAAAGTAGCTGGCATTGAAAAAAAATTAAATTACCAGCTTCACTACTTTTTACTGCCCACATTACAATTAAGTTCGGAATTTTGTTTTGTTGTTTTTCTTATAATTTTTTTTTTTTTTGCAGCTTGATTTTAATGGATTGAAAATAATATATTCAAAGTAAGCATCGTTTAAAGGTGCAAAAAAACAAAAATCGATAATATTGTAAATTAGTCATTAGTGTCTACATATATTAAATTCCAAAAATCCATTAAAGTTTGACATGCAAAATTATTCTAAGCATCTTGGTATCAGATTGCACAATTTATTTAATGGATTGGGATAGACTTTATAGTTACTAGTACAGAATTTAAAGTGTTCTCTATTTATCAACACACATACAGATTTGAACATATAAACTAGCATGCCAAAAGAATTGCATTCATTTAATTATTATTTCTAACCCATAGGAGTGTGCCATTAAAAGCTCTCATCATTCTGCCTTTGTCACTAATGACCTATTCTGATTTACAGCTTGTTTAATGTCTGTAACCCTCAGGAGTACAGAGCTATGGTTTGCAGAAACTTGTAGCACTGACCTGGCTTCTGGAAAACTGCCTTTAAATTTGACAGTGCAAAATATGTGCTTCTATCACAGTCCATGAATACTTTAGCCAAATAAATTTGTTTGCAAAACTTAAACAGCAATCTTAAACAATCAGCCAACTATACTATTTTCCATTTCAACCCTGGAATATTTAAGACGTGGAAAAAAAATACTGCATGTTGAACTAATTTGATCTATGGGCACAGTTTGATCTATCTTGGTAATCCGGGGGAAAGATGGCAGTGTATTATAACATGTCATATTGTTTTTTAAAAAATGATGCAATCAGTCACTATATTGTTTTACAAAAAAATAACAGTTTTCTGGCAAGCAAAAAAAATATATTAAATAGAGAACTATCAGAATTTATTTTTGCTCTTTAATGCTATTTTTTTTAATTTCATTTTAGTGATTTAAAAAAACAAAACCAAATAATGTTGCAGTGAGAAAAAGATAGAGATTAACCGTCTCCTTTAGGGCAACATATTTGATTTGAATTACCATTCAGTGACTGATTCTTTGTATTTTGTCATGGTATGGTTGGTTTGTTTGTCACAGAGAGGCCAAAAAAAATCATCTTAACGTTATCTCTATCATTTATTTGTCTTTGGTTCTTTAGTTTAGTAATTACATTTGCCAAGGTTGGAGCTACAGAGAAATATGTGTAACATTAAGCAGAATATCAAGGATTTAATTACCAGACACTTCCATTTCATACTGAAATGTGTGTGCGTTTGCTTTGACCTGATTTTATTCTCAATTGCTCCATTTCTGGGGGAATATTGCAAATAAATAAATAAAAAACAGAAATGTCTTAACTCCAAAATATATAAAGAAAAAAAATTTCAAATATTAAGCTAATCTGCTAATTTGAGCAACGCTTTTAATGACAGATTGGAAATTTATACACTGAGATAATCTATACAATTTTAAGTAATAATTTTTTTTTAACATATAATAAAATGATAAGGAACAGTATAGGTGCAACAATTAATAGTGTAGTTTATGTGCTGATTGGCTAGAAGGAGAAACTCCAACATCTGTATTGGTGAAGAAGGATAAGCTTCCAAAAGTGTAAACAATAACAATTTGTTTCATTTATTCAGTTCAAGAATATCTGTTTTTCACGTAGGAACTGTGCCATATATTGAATTACCTATTTGTTAAAGTAACAACAAACATTGGTTTAGATAACCTCTTAAGGAAAGTAAGTAAACTTTTTTATATTTTGTTTGCAATGAGTGCTTCCGTTTTCCGTTTAAAAGATTGCCATTGTAAAATACATATTACAGGACACCGGTTTCTTTAAAACAAAGTAGCCCTGCAGCAATTATTTTTCATAAGTAACCTTTGTTACCTGGGAGATTTGTCACCCTGTAGAGGGATTTAGCTTTTGCTTTTGTAGCCAAGTTCCACAGCATCAGATTAAACTATAATAGTGTCTGTTCCTAATATTGGTTGTTAAGTTACGACAGAGAGGAAAGTGATGTAAACACATAAAAACATTTATTTAGAGTAAGAAATGGGAACACTCTGCTTTAAGTACACAATTCACTGCACAACTGAAAACAGTTTTGCTAAACTTGTCCCAAGTCTTCGCCCATGTTTAGAAAAAGCATAAACCTCATTTATTGCAAGCAGTTTACTCTAAACTACAGGAAATGCATTGCTCACTTGATCTAAGTGTCCCAGTTTACAATATAAGTCTTTATAGCTGTTATTTGATGGAGTGATCAGTAAAAATTTAATGACACTATAAAATAATAAAAATGCCATTAATTTAGCTCGAATTCTAGATGTAGTGGTTGTAAAATTACATTAATAAACATAATATTTTTTTTTACAATAAAAAGCATTGTTGTGGGGGAACATATAAATAACGCACATAAATTTAAGGACAATTTTAGTGTTAGCTTAGCCATTATTATGGAACAGCCAATAAGTGTGTAAAGCCTAGTATATAAAACATTATGAATATATACAGTGCTCATAAACAATTCAGCTTTTATCTTGCAGGGGAAAAATCCATTACAGAATAATCTGCAGGAACACTGATCTAAATCTGTTGCAGTCTGACTTTTGTCCAGTATCTGCTGTTCTTACACAGTACAAGTAACCACATATACTGTACTCTTCAACCAGCGTTTTTTTTTTGTATGTGCTTTGAAGAGGAGAATCGATACCATCAGCTGTACATGTAAAGTGAATGTTGCAAATTCATTGCAAAGTTACAAATGATGTCCTATAGCATAACGGCTGGCTCAGTGACTCTAGAAAAAAAGGGATAATCACGAAACAGTCTATCTGTCATCAACAGGGCAGCTCTGTCATTGACTGTGATGATAGGCAGATAGGATGAATAGCAGAATCTTTTGGCCTGTAAAATTAAACATTCATCAGCATTCTGGCAGGGGGGGGGGGTATTGAAATAACTTTAGTTAATATGCAGAATTGCTGTTGTACATCTTCATTTCATAACGCTTATAAAACCAACAATCTACATAGCGGAGGAGTTCTGTTAAATATTTTAAATAACTTTTCCACTTTTTTTTTTGCTCTTAAGCATCTGTTCATGTCACTGGAAAAATCATAAGAAGGAAACGCGTTGTATGTAAAGAATCAGCAATGAATTGACACTAAAATGATAACTCAGAAGTTAACAGTGGGTGTTTTTTTTAGAAGATCTCAAATAAAGACTACTATAGGGTGTGCACTCTTTGCAAAATGTTTACATCTTTTTCGTTCATGTTATAAAAATTGAGCAAAACCGAAAATATCATTTAAATATCACGCATTTCCTGTTAGTCTTATTTTATAGGGACACGGAAGTCAAAATCAAGCTGTCAGATAGAGTGTAAAAAAACCATCCTTTCCAATTTACTCCTGTTATTGAATTGACATCTTTCTCATGGTATCCTTTGTTGAAAGATAACTCCTTTTTCATGAGAGCATACCTAGATAGCCTCAGGAGGGGGAACTTGTGTGAAGCTCTGTATGGCAGCAGTGTTTTCAAAAACATTATACATATTGTTCTTACGACACATGAATGTTACTGAGCCTACCTCAGTATGCTCTCACATCCTTACCAACCAGTGAGCATTAATAGGAAGTGCATGACTTATACAGAGTACCAGTTTCCATTTAAAAAGATTTAAGTCAACATTTTTTTATATTTTTTAAGAATATTCAAATGCTGTTCTCCAAACAGGAATGCAAAACAATCTCAGATTATCTTAAATGGATGTAAAAATTAGCTCTGTTGTTACAAGCAGTAAAATGGATTTTAGATACTTTTTTTCTATATCTAAAAATAATGTGTCCTATATACTTACTAGCTGTGTCACTGTTGTATGCACTATAGTCTATAAAACCCTATACAATCATATTTTCTTTCATTAAAAGGGGTAAGAGTCCACTATCCCAGTGTTTTTCAACCAGTGTGCCGTGGCACACTAGTGTGCCGTGAGAGATCCTCAGGTGTGCCGCGGTAGACTCACAACAGTGCGGGGGTGTCCCTCTTTCAAATTTTTAAATATTGGGAGGACATTAACATTCATTCACAGACAATCATTATGATTGTTTGTGAATGAATGGCAATATGTCATGTATAGTTTGTAGGAGGCATGGCATGACAGCACAGTACAGTGTATATATATATATATATATATATATATATATATATTCTGTATATATATCCTGTATTAGGCTACAATGTGTGATTTTGTAAAATTTTGGGATGGTGGTGTGCCACATGATTTTTTAATGTAAAAAAGTGTGCCACGGCAAAAAAAGGTTGCAAATCACTGCACTATCCATTAGGAGGAGGCAAAGATTCCCAAACCCAAGAGCTCTATATAACCCCTCCAACTTTTATGGTAGTTAGCCTTATCTTTGCCTTCACTGGAGAAAGGTGAAGAACAAAGATGTGCAGATGAATTCTTTGTTGAGAGGTGTTCTCGGATTGATATGAGGCTCATTTCCCCTCATAGTACAGTGATTGCCAGAGGGAAGTTAAGGAGAAAAGGTTGTGGCTCATTTTTTCTCTACCATGAGAATTGTAGTCACTTACCTCCCCCAAATGTTGCAGGGACTTGTCTTTTGCCTTTTTACACTATGTCACTGTGCACCATAGTCTATAACACTGTATTTTTGTGCCAGTCTCAGATTGTTTTTAAATATACAACCGAAACTTTTTTGGGCGCGTGTTTAATACCTCGGGCACTAATTTGACACGGTCGGAAACCTCCATGTCAGCCCCTCCCATACAAAATATGGAACTGAAACAGAAAATTTAAAAAACGAGCATGCAATATGATAGACAGGAAATATAAGCAGAGCGTAAACACTACCTCATGTCTGCTGCTTGTCATTCTCACTAAGGAGCTAGTATTTTTTAACATCTATAAAAAAATATTTAACTGGAGCTTACATTGAGAATTGTTTTATGTTTTTTTTTATATTTTGCAATTTGTCTTTGGGAATCAAGAAGCGATTGTGTAATGGTTGAAATTATTAGAGTCATATATAAGACTCACTCAAAGGAATGAAGCGTGACTGGAGCAAAGTATGAGGTTTTCCATATACTTTAAATAAATAAATGATTTACCAGGAAAGAAATGTACTTTTATTCTGTTAATTCTCAGAAAACAATCACACAAGGAATTATTTTCTTTAGATTTATGGTATTTTTATGTAGAGATGGCAAAGAGTAGGTTTATAAGCTAATTGTTGTTATAAATGGCTAGTTTCTAAATGGCTATCCTCTTGAGAGTGAGATTATCAAAGCATTTTATAGAACCTCAGATAATGAGTCAACCAGTCAAGTCTACCCATATCTAATGGAAACTTTAGGGTTAATTTTAAGGGACATGAAACTCAAATAAAATTTTCATGATTGTGATCGAGCATTCAGTTGCAAACAACTTTTCAATTATTTCTGTTATGAATTTTACTTTTGCTTGGAATCCTTTATTGAAGAGCATAGGCTTAGGAGCTTGCTTGTCTTAAGCACCAGTGTTTATTACAATGTTTTTAAAAATGTTATACATTGTTGAGCACTATTACACTACTGCCATATAATGTTAAATACATATGTATGCTCCTGTGCCTAGATATATATGCTCTTCATCAAAGGATACCATGAATCCTGAAAGAGCTTTGAACAAGAGACTTATGCATACTCCTGAGCCTTCCTAAGTACAATTTTCAACAAAGAATATCAAGAGACAAAACAAATTTGATAGGAGAAATAAATTGTAAAACGTGTATGCTATGTTTGGATCATCAACATTTAAATTGACTTCTCTTTATATTCATTTGGGTTGGAATAGATTTGAAATGGAATCCAACAATATTCAGAGCAGTGTAAAATGTATTTAAAGGGACACTAAACACTAAATACATTTCAGGCACAGCCCTCTAATTATTAGTGCCACCATTTTGGAACCTAGGTTTCTCTGAAGGTATCTGAATGAGAGTTGCTGCAAATCTACAAACACACTGGCACTGAAATATAGTGATAGCTGGATTACAACATGGCGGCACTCATGAATACCCTCAATACTATGCTTATAAAACGTATTTAATGCCCTTTAAATACACATCTGTCTTATTGGGATAGAAGCCTGCTATTGATAGGGCATTTTCATAATATACATTGCCTTTGGTCTCTTTTAAATAGAGACTGTGAAACATTCGTTATGCTCAGTGTATTTAGTGGTTGAGATTTAAATGTAAATTGTAGCCTTGTGAAATACACAGTAATTGTTGGCTTTGCATTGTACAATATTATGTATTTTATTATCCTATAGTCCAGATTACGAGTGGAGAGGTATTTAGCTCTTTCGCTAGAGCGTTAATTGCGCTAGAAGTAAACTTTTTATTAGTTGTAAGTAAAAAGTTATCTCTTATCGCGCTAACCTGATGCGCACCAAAAGCCAAACTTACAGTATCGCGTACACAATAAACTATTCCCCCATATAAGTCAATGAAAAAAAAGAGTTGGCAAACCTGATCGCATATTCCCATGCGTGCTAACCCGACATGATAAATATGAATATTTCACATTCCAATGTTCTGCACACTATTTATTCATAAATACATATTTCTATATATATCTGATGGTATTTCTGAACAATATCTCTCTCTGTCTCTCTCTGTCTCTCTCTCTCTGTGTATATATATATATATATATATATATATATATATATATATATATAATTATATATAGGTATAGATATATACAGATATATATATATATATATATAGGAATATCTATTTAGAAATAATTGTGCAGAACATTGGAATGTGAAATATCTACAGTAAATACACAGTATAACACTTTATTAAATATGAATATTACATATATATGTTTTTACATGTTTTCATCTACTTAACTGCACAGGGCTCCAATGCACTTATATATGTCTATAAATGTGTACATACTGTATGTATTTATGTGTGGCCGTGGCCTAAATGTGTGGCCAGAGAAGCCTTCAAATCAAGAACTTCATGCACAATGTTTGTAAGACATCTTGCAACAAGTACATTCATTTACACATTTATTTAATCTATTATGAACACACTGTGCATAGTATGGATTTTATATTTAGTTTGCTGTCCCTTTAATAATGCAAAAATAACATACTGTCATTAGAAAATGTAATTTCTTCTTTAGACTGTCCCTTTATTTGTGCTGCAGCGTTTAGTTATTGCTTAGTTAATGTCGTCATTCATTTGCAACTTGTCTTTGATTAGCAACAGAGACCAGGTAAAAATATAATTAATTGATACAACCCTTAAAAACTCCTTTTATATCGAAAAAAAATCAAGTAATTTCAGGTGTAAGCATCATGCAGCCTAATAAACTCTTAAGTGATACTAATTCTGTCAATTTTATGTATTAAGTAATTGAGAATGCATTAACTGCAAACTTTTGCCTCCTGCTGTAAATGCTATTTTATTGCTGCAATACCATAAATGTTATACATGATACAAATAATATACTGTATATATATGTGTGTGTATATATATATATAGCTCTGGAAAAATTATTAGACCACTGCAAAATTATCAGTTGCTCTGGTTTAACTATTTATAGGTATGTACTCGAGTAAAGTGAAAAAAAAAAAAAATATTCTATAAACTTCTGATATTTCTCCCAAAATTCCAAATAAAAATAGTGTAATTTACAGCATTTATTTGCAGAAAAGGACAACTAGTCAAAATAACTAAGCATTGTTTTCAAATCTCGAATAATGCAAAGAAAACAAGTTCATATTCCACGCCTTGATTAACCTGGCTGTGTGGCATGGAGCATTGTCCTGCTGGAAAAAAAGCAATCCTCAGAGTTAGGGAACATTGTCAGAGCAGAAGGAATTATGTTTTCTTCCAGGATAACCTTGTACATAGCTTCATTCATGCATCCTTCACAAACATAAATATTCCTGATTACAGCCTTGCTGAAGCACTCCCAGATCATCACCAATCCTCCACTAAATTTCAGAGTAGGTGCAAGACGCTGTAGCGTGTAGCCATCTCCAGGTCTCTGCCTAACAATTAGATGACCAGGTGTTGGGCAAAGCTAAAAATTGGACTCATTATAGAAGATGACCTTACTCCACTCCTCTACAGTCCAATCCTTAGAGTCTTTTGCAAATCTCAGCCTGGCTTTTCTTTGATTCTCATTGATGAAGGGCTTTTTGCTAGCTTTGCATGACTTCAGCCTTGCCCCTATGAGCTTGTTTTGAACTATCCTCACTGTGCACTTCACCCCATCTGCCAATTTCCATTCTTTTTGTAGGCCACTTGATGTCATCCTATGGTTGTTGAGTGACACATCAGTTGTTTTTATACTTTTCCTCATTAAATAAGATTTAGTTCAGGTCCAAATCAGTACCTTATTATGTAGATTGAGGTTTGCCTGTGTTTGAATTCAGCAGACACAGACACTGGAATGGCTGCCATACATGAAGAGATGCTGATTTTTTAAACAAATGTAGTGGTCTCCAGAGCTGTACATATATAGTACACACACACACGCTATATAGTCAAAAGTGAGTGGACACCCCTACTAATTCAGGTGTTTAAGCCACACCCATTGATAACATGTGCATAAAATTCAGAATATAGCCATGAAATCTCCATAGACAAACATTGGCAGTACAAGGGGTCATGCTGAAGAGCTCAGTGACTTTAAATGTAGCACTGTCATGGGATGTCACCTTTGCCACAAGTCAGTCTGGAATATTTCTGTCCTACTAGATCTGCCCCCAGTCAACTTTAAGTGCTATTACATGGAAGTGTCTAGGACCAACAACAGCCCAACCATGAAGTGGTAGACTACAAATACTTAGACAGTAGGGCCACAAAGTGCTGAAGTGTGTAGCACACCATCATCTATTGCATCACTCAATTCAGAGCTCCAAACTGCCTCTAGAAGCAACTTCAGCACAAGAACTGTGCATCGGGAGCTTCTTTAAATGGGTTTTCGTGGACAAGAAGCTGTACACAAGCCTCACATCAACATTTGCAATGCCATGCATCGGCTAGAGTGGTGTAAAGCACCCACTGGACTCTGGGGAAGTGGAAAGTGTTCTCTGGAGTGATGAATCACGCTTAAACTATCTGTCAATCTGATAGAAGAATCTGGGTGTGGTAGATTCCAGACACACTCCAAAAAGCCTTCCCAGAAGAGTGGTGGCAGTTATAGCTGCAAAAGGGATACCCAAAAAGATGTGTGATGGTCAAGTGTCCACATACTTTTGACCATATAGTGTATATATATCTATGTATGTATACATATGTGTTTATATACTTGTATATGATTCTTAAATACTATGTAAGAGAAAAATAGCATAATTAAAGTTTGCCTCATATATGTAGAGACATTTCATGTTGAACCTACATTTCTTAGTATAAGATAGAACTGGAAACAGTATTTAAAGCAAGCTGTTATGCAGCCAGGGGATCTATTATCACAACAGCAATAAAATAATTATATGTTTTCTCCTTAAAAAGTGTCTCTTAAACATCTCTCATAAGAGGAAAGTTCTAATGTTTCCTTTTGATGTCTAACATGCTCATAACAGAACTAGGTCAGTGAACAATAGGCTGAACAGCAATCAGCACTTTGCTTCTGCATAATGCATTAAGTATAACATGCAGAAAGTGTTCATAGAGCTAAAAGCTAGTATTTCATTTCTGCAAATCCAAGCTGACATGACATTTAATATTGTTTTGTTGTAATGAACAATGAAGGCTCATTCATTCAAAAGCACAACACAATGCTGTGTTTTGTCTGAAGGGAAGAAAGCAAAACATGAGGGAGAACGTGTATTCTTTATAAAGAGAACACTAAATTAATGATAACAAATGATTACTTAGCTATTGATACAGGTAACTGCAGAGATTGCCTTGGGAAGTATTATAGAGCTAACTACATGGATTATTTTGAAGAACATCTACAAACAATGTAATTTCTTAGGCTAACCTGCTTTTAGCATAAAGCTACATATTTCTTGATGGAATATAAAATATGGATATCAAAGTTCCATTGTTTATTTCACTCCTCCCAAAAAATACTGAGCATCTATTTCCAGTAAGTTATATCATGTGAGATAAAGGGCCCAGATACTAAAGGTCTCTGGGTTTGCAAGATTCTCAAATAAATCTCGCCAGTACTATAAAGCCCCTGGTGGAATTCTCTGAAGACAGAGCCTTGTGTCGTGCTAATACCAAGTCTTCTTCACAGAGCCCAGGGCCGTGCTAATCCCAAACCTTCTTCACCCCTGGGTGTCGGCTCTGTTTGGAGCTCGGCTCTGTCTGAAGCATTAAAGATAATATTTTAACTTCACATCCCTTTAAGTTAATATTAATAGTTTAAAAAGGTGATTTGAACTATATTTTTTAACTTTGTATTAGTCCAGAACAACCATTTTTATTATTATTATTACTATTGGAAGTCCAGGCTATTGAATATCTGCTTGAGACGTTTTTAGAATAAAGGTAGAGAGGCATACAAATCAATAATAAACTAAGGAGAAGCAATGGACTGCTGGGGGCTAGCTGGTGATTGGTGGCTTTGGACATATTGGCTCTCCATGTGTGTTCAGCTAGATCCTTGTTGTGTATTTGCAGGTGTTAAACACATAGTTATAGGAAATAGGGCAGAAATAAAATGCTCTAACACATTAGAACATTTTCTGTATCTTTAAGGCATTGTGAAGCCACTGGAAACCCACATGATAACCTGGTTTTCTAATAGACTTCACTGGCTTCAAATTTGAAAATCACACTAAAACATACAAGACACTTTATTTAGCCTTTCTGGTGAATTGGAATAGACTCCAATGTTTGCACAAATATTCTATTGCAGATGTACGACTATTATTTTTCTATTTTAATCAACTAGATGAGGATGTTTGTTTTAATGTTCATTTGGTCTTGTAATTCCCATTGGACTCTTATTCAAATCATTAATTATACAAGACATTCATGAGTTTAGTTAGCTGCAGTGGATTAAATCTCTTCAAATGTTCAGTATTTAGACGTCTTTTTTACATATCATTTGAGTTATTGGTGTTTACAGATACTTAGCCTGGCATACAGCATTTTTTGTTGCTGTGAAATGTCTTAGATATAGATGTATGAATGTATTTATGTACTTTATACTGCGCACGTTTAATTGTTAACACATATTACAATATACATAGGTACCTGCTGTGTAGTACAGTTGATTTGTTTTAGTATAAGGTCAGAGAACCCCAGATAATGCTTTTTACATTATTTGGGAAAATGTGTCAATTTTCTTTTGTTAAAATACTTGTGGGGGATGGTTCCTGTTTATTAATAGTACTTTGGGTTTGGCCTCAATCAGCCAGTGAGAAATGAATACGTAAGTATGATTTCTTGCTCGATTCATTCAATTTATAATATATATATATATATATATTTTTTTTTTTTTTTTTTTTTTTTTTTTAAAGGAAATACAGAACAAAATTAAACTGACAGGCAGAACACATCTTTTAATATATATATATATTATTTAACTTCTATTTTTAAATATACTTTGTTCTTTTTTTATCATTTTTTTACAAGCATACCTAGATAAGCTCAGGAACAGCAATGCACTATTGGGAGCTAAATGGCGATTGGTGCTTACGCATAAATGTCTCTTGTCATTGGCTGTGTTCAAATAGCTATTTCCATTAGTGCATTTCTGCTTTGGAGTTGACTTTAGTTATATAACGTATATGTTTAACCCCCTTTGCAATTAAAGATGCAGTTATAAAATGCTCTGACACATTTGAGTATTTTCTTTTTGCACTTTCATTTCCCTTTAATCTCTATATCTAATATTACTTTGTGTGTGTATTTTATTTTTAGCACAGTCTCACGTTTATTTGCAGTAGAAAGAGTCAAATCAATGCAGAAATTCCATCTGTCCCTATTTGAGAGGGACAGTCACTCATTTTGAGATCTGTCATGCTGTCCCTCTGAGACAGCTATATATCCCTATTTGCAGAATTTCCTTAAAGGGACAGTCAAGTCCAAAAAAAACTTTAATGTTTCAAATAGGGCATGTAATTTTAAACAACTAACCTATTTACATTTATCACCAATTTTGCTTTGTTCTCTTTGTATTCTTAGTTGGAAGCTAAACCTAGGAAGGCTCATATGATAATTTCTAAGCCGCCTCTTATCACATGCTTTTTTTATTTACTTTTCACAACAGGGGAGAGCTAGTTCATGTAAACCATATAGATAACATTGTGATCACGCCAGTGGATTGTGTCAGACACTGCACTAATTGGCTAAACTGAAAGTCAATAGATAATAAATAGAATGTCATGTGATCAGGGGGCTGTCAGAAGATGCTAAGATATAAGGTAATCACAGAGCTCAAGAGCTGACTACAACAGTGCAACTCTTGGCAGGGCCCTCTACCCATTTAATCCCTATAACTGTTTTTTTTTGTACTCCGCCTTTGTTAATAGCGCTGCGGAATCTGTTGGCGCTCTACAAATAACCGATAATAATGATAATAATAATTGAGGTAAAAAGTGTATTAAAATAACAGTGTTGGTTATGCAAAACTGGGGGATGGGTAATAAAGGGACTATCTATTTTTTAAATCAACAAAAATTCTGGTGGTCCCTTTAAGCCTGCCCATTGACCCACCAAGATATGTCCACAAACCACCCAGGCTCGCCCACAGACCATCCAAGCAAGCCCATAATCATGCCCACTATCCATCGTGACCCTATTCCCTTCTGGCTCCACACACAAAACAGCTTTCTTTAACCCCTTGAGTCCTAGTCACAAATGTTGGCTCTTCTACACAGACAAGGTAGCTATAAGCTACCTATAATATGGGATACGTGTGTTTTGTATATGGAGATAGAGAAGTAATTTTAAATGTTCAGAGAGCTCACAAACCATCCTTGTGCGTAGTTGGGGATATGTATAAACCACTCGACATCCATGTCTTTAGCAACCTTGACTTAAAGTTGTTTTGTCAATTAGAGGTGAACAATGTACAGAATCACTAAATACATTTGTTTTTGTATTGTAGGAGAGAACACATTTTGAAAACATGGGGCAACAGTTCACAGGACAACCCAATGAAGATGGAAAACTAGGGCCCGGTGTCATTGATCTTACAAGACCTGAAGACGCAGAGGGTGAGTTTCTTTGAATTCTGTAACTAAATAGCAGAATGTTGCTTTTCTTTAGAGGTTGGCACAAATGGTGTGTAATAAAAGTCATGTGACTAAATAGCCACTTCATGATCTGCACTGGAGTATCTCGGTAACAGAATAACAGCAGCTGAATATTTGTCATTGTTACCCAACTCACTTGTGCTAATTCATTGAAGCAAAGAACAGTTAAAAGTTAAAGTGAAAGTCTAGTATAAATTAAACTTTCATTATTCAGATAGGACTTTTAATGTTAATCAACTTTCCAATTTACTTTTATCATCAAATTTGCTTTTTTTCTCTTGGTATTCTTAGTTTAAACTAAACCTAGGTAGGCTCATATGCTAATTTCTAAGCCTTTGAGGGCTGCCTCTTATCACAGGCTTTTTAAATCTCTTCAACACAGAGGCAGAAAGTACACGTGGACCATATAGATAACACTGTGTTCAGGCACAGGGGGATATTTAAGATTTAGCACAACACAATGCTAAATGCAAGACAATAGATAATAAACAGTCACAGCCATGTGATCATGGGGCTGGAAGAAGGTTCTTAGATACAAGGTAATCACAGAGGTAAAAATTATATTAATATAACTGGGTTGGTTGTGCAAAACTGGAGAATGGGTAATAAAGGGATTATCTATCTTTTAAAACAATAACAATTCTATGGTAGACTGTCCCTTTAAGTGGGCCACACTGGAACCCAAAGCTATAACTCTAAAATACTGCAGTAGGTTTAGTAGCCACATAAACTATCTTGCTATTAATTTACTGTATCTTGACTAACACTTCTCATTCACCTGTACTGTTGTAAGAGGTGTTAATACAACATTTACATATATAAATACACATACACACACATACAAATACACATGCACACATATACAAATACACATACACACATATACAAATACACATACACACATATGCAAATACACATACACACATATACAAATACACATACACACATATATAAATACACATGCACACATATGCAAATAAACATTCACACATATACAAATACACATGCACACATATACAAATACACATACACACATATACATATACAAATACAAATACACACATATACAAATACACATGCACACATATGCAAATACACATGCATACATATACAAATACACATACACACATATACAAATACACATACACACATATACAATACACATACACACATATACAAATACACATGCACACATATGCAAATACACATGCACACATATACAAATACACATGCACGCATATGCAAAAACACATGCACATATATACAAATACACATACACACATATACAAATACACATGCACACATATACAAATACACATGCACACATATACAAATACACATACACACATATACAAAAAAACATACACACATATACAAATACAAATACACACATATACAAATACACATGCACACATATACATATACAAGTACACAAACACACATATACAAATACACATACACATATATAAAAATACACATACACATATATAAAAATACACATACACACATATGCAAATACACATACACACATAAACATATACAAATACACACACACACATACAAATGCACATACACACATATACATATACAAATACACATACACACATATACATATACACATACACACATATACAAATACACATACACTCATATACAAATACACATACACACATATACAAACACATATACAAATACACATACACACATATACAAATACACATACACACATATACAAACACACACACATAATCAAAAACACATATACAAACACACACACACACACACACACATATATATATATTTATATATATATATATATATATATATATATATATATATATATATATATATATATATATATATATATACATATACATACATACAGTGGATATAAAAAGTCTACACACCCCTGTTAAAATATCAGGTTTCTGTGATGTAAAAAAATGAGACAAAGATAAATCATTTCAGAACTTTTTCCACCTTTAATGTGACCTATAAACTACACAACTCAATTGAAAAACAAACTGTGTGTATTATAAACCTTACAAAGAGCTGTTTTCCTTTGAATAACTGTGTAATACAACAAGATTGATAATCACGTTCTAGAGAAGATAAACAAATAACAGACAAAAGTATGAATAAAAATAGGAACAAACACAAGTCATGAAATAATAAATCGAGTGTAAACTGCATTTTCCTGAAATGCAGAGAGATGAATTTGTATCTGAGCGCAGATTTAATCTAACAGAACAACTGAGGGAGAAGCAACTCATTAAATTCACTATTTGTTAACTAATTACAAATGATGTGGAAAATGCACAGTTAATCTGTTTTATCACAATGTTTCCATGCATATTTAATGCTTTTGTTAATTTGTCTTGCGTCTTTGTTCATTGCTTTTTTCTGGTCTATAGAAACATATTGTGTGGAGACTAAAAAATAGGATTTTTTTTACAGGTGGACTCTGATATTTTTTATCTTATTGCAATTAGTTGCAGAATTATCTCCCCCAACAACAATATGTTTTTTAAAGGGGCACAAAAGTGCAAAAATGCTGTAATATGTTATGGCATTTTATTATTGCACTATCACTTGCATATAACTACATTTAAAAAAAAACACATAGTTAAAATCAATTACAGAGCAGCAATGCACTACTGGGAGCTAGCTGAATACATCTAGTGAGCCAATGACAATACACATGGGTGAAGCGACCACTCATCAGCTAGCACCCACTAGTAATTTGTTGCTCTTGAGCCTACTTAGGTATGCTTTTCAGGAAAGGATATCAGGAGAACAAATCAAATGTGTTCTAGAACACTACAAGTTATAGAAATGATAAGATAATGCTCTGCAAATTAGGGCGATTGTATATATATATCTAGAAAGTGGACGAGAAAAAAGAGCGAACAACAGGACTCTAAGTGCAGTATTATTTATTACAGGTAATTTAAAACAACTGTAGTCCCAATCCCTTAAGTAGAACTTCTCACAAAAAACAACCTCAAACATATGAGGTATGTATAGGCATTCACTGTCCCAAACAGCGTTTTCCCTGGAAGGTGTGTGAACGTCCATGGAGAGATTGTCCACTCTTCTCAGCCTGCTTGAACGTTTGTAGAAGCTGTTTGTCTCCGTCTCTTCCAAAGACCGACTCTCGTCAGTGAATAAACAACAGTATGACACCGGTCTCGATTTGCGTAACAATGTCAGTGACGTGAAGGGGGAGTGCAATCGTATGCAAAAGTTTAGGTACCCCTGACAATTGCCATGATTTTCGGATGTTTGGATCAGCTATTTCATTTTGATCTATCAAATCACTGAAGGACACAGTAAATATTTCAGTAGTGAAATTAGTTTTTTTGGATTAACAGAAAATGTGCAATATGCATCAAAACGAAATTAGACAGGTGCATAAATTTGGGCACCCCAACAGAAATATTGCATCAATATTTAGTAGAGCCTCCTTTAGCAGAAATAACAGCCTCTAGAGGCTTCCTATAGCCTGTAATGAGTGTCTGGATTCTGGATGTAGGTATTTTGGACCATTCCTCCTTGCAAAACATCTCCAGTTAAGTTAGGTTTGATGGTTGCCGAGCATGGACAGCCCGCTTCAAATCACCCCACAGATTTTCAATGATATTCAGGTCTGGGGACTGGGATGGCCATTCCAGAACATTGTACTTGTTGTAGATTTTGAGCAGTTTTTTGAGTCGTTGTCTTGTTGAAATATCCAGACCCAGCATAACTCTAACTTTGTGACTGATTCCTCAACATTATTCTCAAGTATCTGCTGATATTGAGTGGAATCCATGCGACCCTCAACTTTAACAAGACTCCCAGTACCGGCACTGGCTACAGAGCCCCACAGCATGATGGAACATCCAGCAAATTTTATTGTGGGTAGCATGTGTTTGTTTTGGAATGCTTTGTTCTTTTGCCGCCATGCATAACGCCCCTTGTTATGACCAAATAACTCAATCTTTGTTTCATCAGTCCACAGCACCTTCTTCCAAAATAAAGCTGGCTGGTCCAAATGTGCGTTTGCATAACTATTTGTGGCTTCTTCCGCATCACTCTCCCATACAGCTTCTCCTAGTGCAAAGTACGCTGAATTGTTGAACGATGCACAGTGACACCATCTGCAGCAAGATGATGTTGTGGGTCTTTGGAGGTGGTCTGTGGGCTGTTTTTGACTGTTCTCACCATCCTTTGCCTTTGCTCCTCCAATATTTTACTTGGCCTGCCACTTCTGGCCTTAACAAGAACTGTGCCTGTGGTCTTCCATTTCCTCACTATGTTCCTCACAGTGGACACTGACAGCTTAAATCTCTGCAATAACTTTTGTAGCCTTCCCAAAACCATAATGTTGAACAATCTTTGTTTTCAGGTCATTTGAGAGTTGTTTTGAGTCCCCCATGTTGCCACTCTTCAGAGTAGCATCAAAGAGAATAACAACTTGTAATTGGCCACCTTAAATACCTTTTCTCATGATTGGATGCACCTGCCTATGAAGGTAAAGGCTTAATTGGCTCACCAAACCAATTGTGTGTTCCAATTAATCAGTGCTAGGTAGTTACAGGTATTCAAATCAACAAAATGACAAGGGTGCCCAAATTTATGCACCTGTCTAATTCCGTTTGGATGCTTATTGCACATTTTCTGTTAATCCAATAAACCTCATTTCACTACTGAATTATTACTGTGTCCTTCAGTTATTTGATAGATCAAAATGAAATTACTGATCCAAACACCCAATTATTTATAAATGAAAATCATGGAAATTGTCAGGGGTGTCTAAACCTTTGCATACAACTGTATGTATATATATATATATATATATATATATATATAGACATATGAAAATAAGTCGAAATTTGGCCTCAGTCAGAAAACAGAATTCCAGGTAAATCTAGTGACATTTACTCAAACAGTGACTTATTTTAATTAATATTCACACATAAATTTGCAACATATTGAAATGTATAATAATTGCCTAAAATTGTTCAGTTCTGGTTTAACTAGACCTACATATACCATTATGAACTAAACATTATACAGTTTGTTAGGCCAACAAAATAAGGTAAAGCCATAAAAATGTGCTACAGAAGAGGTTTTGCGCACTCCATTCACCAAGATCATCATCTAAATTAATGATTTGCATTTTTAACCGTTTTGAAAAGAATGTTCTTGATTGTCAATTGTTGTAATATAAATATTTATAGTTGCTATGGCCAGTTGAAATAAAAAAGCAAGTATGGAATGAAAGGAAAATGCTACGCTAAGACAAAGATGTGACTATTCTGATGGGTAAAAACCACAACAAGTCTTCAAATTCTATGTCCTTGGAAAAAGCAAAACTATTTTTAACACTGCCTGGAATATTTTCTCAGTAAATGTAAAAATAGTACTTTTAAACTTTTATGTTGAATAAAGCACATTTTATGCTGGTGATACATAACTTGATCAATATATAAAGAGAGTGAAAAAAATCAGAATTACCAAAGTGTATGCAGTTTATAAAAAAAAAAAAATGAATAAACTATATGATGACATTTAGACTATAGAGAGTAAGAGAGATTTGGAAAATATAAGCTAAACTGTAACTGGGTAGAATTACCTTCATTTTGCAAAGCCACGAGCCACATGCATCAGCTCACCACAAAGTCATTAGGCCTTTTAAAGCTCAGATGAAAAACATTAGCAAATACCACAAAAGACTTCAGTATGGTCCCTTTGTTCATTCACATATGGGAATGTATATAACTCCTACACTACTTCAGTTTTATGTTTGTCTAAGCTGCCTCCAACAGGCCCTAGTAGAAAGAGCAAGTAACAAAATCATGCAAGTTATTCTAGCTTTTGTTCTATCTCAGGAGTGCGTCTCTCTCTCTCTTCTGTTATTTATGCAAATTACTCTTGGGTCTCCCTAAGAGTAATGGGGGAAACCAGACGTGGACTCCTTGCACACATGCCCTTAGAGAGATACAACTGCACCTCACTGACGAGGCCCACAAACTGTTTAGACATTAATGGCTGTGTGTTGAGTTATTTTGAGGGGACAGCAAATTTACTCTGTTATACAGGCTGTACACTCACTACTTTACATTGTAGCAAAGTGTAATTTCTTCAGTGTTGTCACATGAAAAGATATAATAAAATATTTACAAAAATGTGAGGGGTGTACTCACTTTTGTGAGATACTGTATGTACACAAACATACATACTCACACGTTTGTACACACACATACATACTCATACATGTATGTACACACACATACATACTCACACATGTATGTACACACATACATACTCACACATGTATGCACACACACATACTCACACATGTATGTACACACATACGTACTCACATATGTATGTACACACACATACATACTCACACATGTATGTACACACACATACGTACTCACACATGTATGTACACACACACATACTCACACATGTATGTACACACACATACGTACTCACACGTTTGTACACACACATACGTACTCACACATACGTACTCACACATGTTTGCACACACAAATATATAAACACACATGTTTGTACACACACATACGTACTCACACATGTATGTACACACACATACGTACTCACACATGTATGTACACACATAAGTACTCACACATGTATGCACACACACATACGTACTCACACATGTATGTACACACATAAGTACTCACACATGTATGCACACACACATACATACTCACACATGTATGTACACACACATACGTACTCACACGTTTGTACACACACATACGTACTCACACATGTTTGCACACACACATACATACTCACACATGTTTGTACACACAGATAGGTACTCACACATGTATGTACACACACACATATATACTCACACATGTATGTACACACACATACATACTCACACATGTATGTACACACACATACATACTCACACGTTTATACACACACATACATACTCACACATGTATGTACACACACACATAGTACTCACACAGTATGTGCACACATACATACATACTCACACATGTACACACACACACACATACTCACACATGTATGTACACACACACACATACTCACACATGTATGTACACACACATACTCACACATGTATGTACACACACACACATGCTCACACATGTATGTACACACACATACTTACACATGTATGTACACACACACACATACTCACACATGTATGTACACACACACACATACTCACACATGTATGTACACACACACACACACACACACATACTCAAACATGTTTGTACACACAGATTTTTAGTAAGGAAGCAGAAGCTGCACTCTTATTTAATGCTTCAATGAACTTTTCCTCCCTTTCCAATCTTTCTCAGAAATCATCAAATAAATTTGAAATATTTGTTGCAAACGCAACTAACCCCAGAAAAGTCAACATTGAGTAAGTTTTTCCCTGACTAGTAAACTATAGTGATATTTTCCTACCCCTGTATATTTATCTAGAGGATTGGAAAATGTCATTATAGTTTACTACTCGGAGAAAGAAAGTTGCATGTTGTGAGAATTTTTTTTATTAATCCATTCAGTATTAAAAGGACATGAAACTTTTTTTTTCATGATTCAAATAGAATAAACAATTTTATGCAACTTTCCAATTTACTTCTTTTCTAAAATATATTTCATTCTCTTTGTATCCTTTGTGGAAGGAGCAGCGCTGCACTACTGGGAGCTAGGTGAGCACAATAAGTGAGTTAATGACAAGAGGCATATATGTGCAGTCAACAATTCGCAGCTAGCTCGTAGTAATACTTTGCTACTCCTGTGCCTACCTAGGTATGCTTTTAAAAAAAAGAATACTAAAAGAATGAAGCAAATTAGATATTAAAAGTATCAGATCATTTTGTTTGTCTCTATACATATATATTTACTATATGTTTCCATTTGCCTCTTGAACATCAATTTTAATTAATAATGAATTATTATTTTAGCTACCGTAATTGCATATTCTGCAGATTTTTTTTCTTCACTGCTTTCAATTGTTTTTTTCCTGTGTTTTACCCGATTAAGAGAAATATTTATGTACACATTTTTAATTGTTTTGTTAAATTTATATTCATTAGGCTTCCTAAAATTGCTAAGGATTTTGTTAAACTAGTATAAGCATTGTGTTAAAGTTTTTTACTTAAGTAGTAGTTTTTTTGCAGACGCGTCTTTCTTTATTGTGTATATGTATAAGATTGAATCTGCGATAGATACAAAGTAACAGCATTGGGGCGTTGTAACTTAACTGATTGATTTTCTAAAGTAGACAGTGCCTTGTGTAAACGAGTGTTTCTCTTCCTGTATAATGTATGTCTTCATCTGACCTAGTCGTCAGCATATTGCCCCACATTGATGGATACCGTCAGACTGAAGCTATACCACAATTCACTGCACAATAAAATGGCTGTCAAAGCTATGAAAAGTGTGATCAATGTATCCACTACGGTCAATGCGTTTTAAATTAAATTAATGTACTGTGAGTATGCAAAATAAAGGTATTAGATTAGTTGTGAACATGTGTATAGACTACATCTTTATTCACTATACACATGCTATAAGATATACAAAGATATCAAATAGTTACATTTAAACAAAAATACATTCTTTTAGATAAAAGATCCTCATATTCATGATGTTTTCTGCCTTGTTTTATCAAACAAAAATAGTCATGTATTCAATTTCTTATGTGTTATATTTTTGCTTTCTATTCTCTATTCTTAAAGAGCTATAATAGACAAACAATTGCATAATCTAATTCATTAGAGATTTTCATTTTAAGAACTGTCAACCTTTCACTACTCTGAGTAATGGTACTGCTCTGGACCTGGTAACTGTTGCTGATCCAATCAACAACGCTAGTTACTTATCTGAGTTGTGCGACTAGTCTTGCTGATTGGATCAGCAGAAGTTTTGTTCAGGACGAGCAGTACTCTGTGTGTCCCACTCAGTACTTCTACTGTGTGTTTAACCCTTTGGGGGATTAAACACATAGCAGTTCAGGGTCGATAGTCTTAAAATTACATTCTCTAATGAATTAGAGCACATGATTTTTTTTCAACTATTATGGCATTTTTAAGACTATACATGCACCCTCCATCAAATTTGTAGGTCAAAGTCATGGTTTTCTTTTCTGATATGATGTACTATACAACAAGAAGATTTTGTGCAATGAAAACTATCCGAAGTTTGCTACATTTACAAAAATAAATACCGGAACAGTATTGAAAATGTACATTTAAAACAGTGAATGGTAACAGCATAACCATTTAAATTATGTATTTATGTTGTCTTCAATTGGCTCTTTATAGATATACAGTTTAAAGAAATAACTCCTTTAAATAACTGTTTAGGTGCAACCTTAGACCTTTAAATGCACATGGATGAATTACGTCTATAAATAGAAACAAATTTGCTATACATGTATATTAGAATCATTTTTACTAATACATGTATATTACAAAAATGCTTCTATTTAAAACTGAAATATATCTGTGTGGATTATAATTTTGGCTGGAATGTCCCTTTAAGTTATGATACTATAGCAACGATTGTAACATCCTAAATAACAAAAATATCTGAACTTGCTCATGATAATAGGGACTTGAATGTTATATAATTAGTGATACATTTGTCCTGATGCTGGGGCAGTGCAAACTAGGTATCACAATAGTACTGAAAAAGGGAAACATGAAAAAGCAGTATAATAATAAGTGTTTATTATGAGCTTATTGCAATAACATAAATCAATTACCAGCTTACAAAGCAAGGCAGTGATTAAACTATAAATGCAATAATTAAGGCATTAATATCAGCATACAATGGTGCACAGGTAGCTGATAGCAGCTACATTCAGAGTCATCATTCATTGGAACATACGCAGATTCCACAAGTGCAATATCTGAGACTTCTCTCCAAGATATTGCCCAAAACTCTCCTGCCTCCCTAATTAATTATTATTTTAGTGCCTCTAATAATTAAATCTACAGTTTAATAGGGTGTGTCTAATGTTATGTCAATCATATTATTAAATTTAGTGAACTTAGTAAAATAAGAGTGTTCTCATAACAAATTAATATTCTCAAACTAGTGCGTGCCATCCCACTTTTTTTTCAATAAGAACACTGTTTTTTGTAATCTTTCTTAAAGGGACACTGTACCCAAAAAAATTATTTCGTGATTCAGATTGAGCATGAAATTTTAAGCAAATTTTGAATTATCCGGAATAGTTTAAGATTTAGAAATAGAGACGGGCAGTCACCTATTATTTTTGTAAGGTATTTTTTTAATATGTTGCATGCATTTGTTTCTGCTGCTCTGACTCTCTAGAAAGTAAAGTAATAAATGGTTCTGCAGCTAAACTACAGCATTATTGTTGGCCAACAGGAGGTACCACAGTTGTTGAAGCCAGAGTCTACAGGGATGCACGTGGCAGAAGTACCAGTGAACCTCATATCAAGAGACCAATGAATGCATTCATGGTTTGGGCAAAAGATGAACGCAGAAAAATTCTCCAGGCATTTCCAGACATGCATAACTCAAATATTAGCAAAATTCTAGGTGAGTAAAATAACCACACATAACTAATATCTATAGTGCATCAATATAGAAGGTTACTTTTATTAGCTCTGATTTTTTTTCTAACAATCTTAAATCTAACCACAGGTTTGAGTGTCAACTTGTTCACATCAAGATTTTGATACAGTTCTACAAAATCAGTAAAATCCAAGTTTGTCAAAGGCTCATATGTCTGGAAAAAGTTATTGAATCTTGTTATATTTTGGTTGTCTTGACTAGTAGTTAACTAAATGCAACAAATGGACAACTTAATCTATTCCTTATGTGAATCATTCCAGGCATGTAATGGCTATACCATCATGTCAGCTACTAGTACAGAGGATATTAGCAGATTACATTTAATTTATTTATGTAATTTTCTTGTTAAGTGTGAGCATTCTACCTTACATTATGGATTATAGATGTATTAATAAATACTAAAAATTAATGAAACTGTATTTTTGAAGAAGAAAAAACTTTTACAATGATATTAATAAATAGTTGAACATGTATGAAAATGTATTTTGGAGAGAAAAAAAAATGTTTACAATGAATTAATTCAAATGCAAAATTCTCATTTTTTTTTAATATTATTATTATTATTAGAAGTAGTAGTATTCCCTCTATTCAAATAATGGAATCTGGGTATATTAGTATTTTAATTTGGATGAAATAAATAAATAGGAGTTAAATATAATAATTTCATATACAAAAATACCAAAGTAATAAAAAATATATGAATACTCTATAAACATGCCTGACAATGCATAAATATTGCTATATTTGCACAATATCTTAGTTCAATACAATCATTAACAGTTATTTCTATCTTTTTTTTCTTTTCTTTTTTTTAAATAATTTAAAAAACAGTTTATTAAAATGACACCTGGCCAGGCAAGAAACACCTGAAAATAATATACATGCCTATTAATTAAATAGTGATTATCCGTGATGAAACCAATTCATTCAGTATAGAGTATATAATTTATTTTTCATTAATATTTGAATAGCCTTACTGATTACAGAAGAACACTAATTATGCAACGACACATCTCACATGTAAAAAAAAGGAGCATTAATAAATACACACAGTTTTATTAATATCTTTATTGGCGTTGGTATACATGTATATAAATAATAAGATGCACAAAGTGCATTTATAGTGTGAAGTAAGTTTAAGTGTGTAATGATCACCTGTCAATCAATTTGTAGAACGCTTGAACACAATAACTAATTATTGAATAAAAAAGGACACTTTATTCTTTTTAAAGGGAAAATCATTAAACTTACATAAATCTGTACAGCTCTCTCTCTGACTTTGTCTTACAATGGGTAAGTTTCATGTATGCTTGGAAGGCTGCCAAGTGAACTGTGTTTGAAATGCACCTATATTTTTGTAGCCAATCAAAAAAGGGCTTTCTTGCCATTCATATACAAAGTTGTGTTTAATGGCTCAATACATAATATGTCGCACAACAAAAAAAAAACGTTCAGTAACACAGAAAAACAGTAATCACAACTGCAAGTATTTTTTTTATATATGTGTAGGCGAGATCTAAATCTTGGCAAGATTATCTCAAAGTAGTCTCCTGAGTACTTTGACGTCCCTCAAAATTTGTTAGAAAGGCAAATTTTCCCTTGAGAGCTGTTAATCTTGCTGTAGAAGTTCTGACGGTAAAGACGAGACACAAACTTTAGAATATTCTGTTAAAAAAGAAATCCAAAGATTTTGAGTGATTTTTGTCCATGATGGTGAGCTTTTTGATCTTCAGACCCTAATTTATTAACAATAAATATTATGATAAAGAAGTACATTTGGTAATACAAGTAAACTGGATTTTCTTTTAAAGATTTTAAGTTCCATTTGAATAACAAAAGTTTAATTTTCCTCCTATGCCCCTTTAACAATGCAAAAGACACAGCTACACATAAAAATCTGGTCATGTGCACACTCCTATTTATCTTTAAAATCGATCTAATAAACACGATTTATCTCCAGTGAAAAACGCCTAGCTTAAAGTGTATTAAAGTATTATGAATTATAAAATCATTTATTTCTTTTTCCAGTTTGGCTAATACAATTTCCTGTGTTTGAGTGTTTTGAAAATGCATAATACTAGGTACACAAATTCCTTTAATTTTCTTTCTGAATATTATCCTTAAATTAAAAGCCTTTGCAGCTGGGAGTGTGCTTGGACTGGTGTGTGTGAGTAAAGCATCGTTTTTTAATAGAACTCATGATGTGAAATTTATAACATTTAATATAGTTAGACAGTATAGGGTAATATGTGTGTAATGAAGGGATTAGACTGTTTGCCAAAATATGTCAAAGTTATTTTAATTGAGTGTTATACATGCGAAATTTAAGAATTGTAACATTTTAAATATCATTCACCATTTTGTGCAACTGTTATTTAAAATGCCAAGTATGTGTATCATGGCTAATAAGCTTATTCATCAAACTAGTAAAATCTTACAGCTATTCAGGTCTGGTTCAAGCCTTTTCTTAAAGGGATGGTAAGTGTTAAAATTATACTTTCATAATTCAGATAGAGTATGCAGTGTTAAACAACCTTCCAATTTACTTAGATTTCTTAGATTATGAAATTTGCAATCACCAGCTAGCTCCCAGAAGTGTATTGCGGCTTCTGAGCATGCCTAGACAACAAATCAAATTTAATAAGAAAAAAATTGGACAGCCGTTTATAACTGGAATCATAAAAGTTTTTTATTTGGACATTACTGTCCCTTTAACCAGTTTCTCCATTTACAGGTCAGATAAATTCACAGTCTAGTCCAGTATAACATTCAGAGTGAGAGAAACAGATGAGTGCTACGTATGCTGAATATACCAAACTAACCAGCACTATGATATACTCTATTTAGTTAAGAAAAAGAGAATAGTAATTCACATTTGAGGGTTTAGCCAAGTGCCTTTATTTCCTGCTGCACTTCTTTAGCTGAAAATGCCCTAATGTGCTAGAGTATTTTATTATTACATAATGCCTGCACAGACTTAGGTGTTAAACACCTGCAAAGGTGTGGATATCGGTGTTCCATCTAAGGTCACAGCAGTGAAACAGTAAATTAGGGAGCCTCACCCTGCAGTTAGCAACCAATACACAATGCAGACTGCAAGGTATAGCTTACTTATTAAAGGGACACTGAACCCAATTTTTTTCTTTCGTGATTCAGATAGAGCATGCAATTTTAAACAACTTTCTAATTTACTCCTATTATCAAACTTTCTTCGTTCTCTTGCTATCTTTATTTGAAAAAGAAGGCATCTAAGCTTTTTTTTGGTTCAGAACTCTGGAGAGCACTTTTTTATTGGTGGATGAATGTATCTACCAATCAGCAAGGACAACCCAGGTTGTTCACCAAAAATGGGCCGACTTCTAAACTTACATTCTTGCATTTCAAATAAAGATACCAAGAGAATGAAGAACATTTGATAATAGGAGTAAATTAGAAAGTTGCTTAAAATTCCATGCTCTATCTGAATCACGAAAGAAAAAATTTGGGTTCAGTGTCCCTTTAAATGTTTCACTGCTGGGCCGCTCACAAGACCTGGCCTTAGAGGGAACACTGGTTGACACATAATTAAATTATCTCTGAAGCAGAAAATACTACCAATCCTGAGCTGATCATAGCCAGTGATTGGTCGTTATGCACATATACTACACGTAATTGGCTGATTGGTAGAGCTGCTATATTGCCACTTTAAAGGAGAAAAATACATATTACCGGGTTCTTATAATGGTACATTTTTCAAATAGCTTCTTTAAACAGCTCCTGGCATATGTTGTTTTTATAACTGCCCTCTATTAAAGTGACAATATGTCAGCTGTACTCATTGGCCATGTTGGGTTTTGGACCAGTAGTAAATATACACTCTGGAGATTACTTTAAATATTTATTTAACCCCTTTGTGGCTGAGTTTAAATTGTTGATGTGAATACTTTTCAGCTGTCTGATAGTCACTAAAATGGCTGCTGATATTTTTAACATAATCCTGCAGTTTACAAAGCTGTTCTTTTTTTAAAGGCAGTGTTTAATGTTTTCTGACGCTATCAGTGTCTAGGGTTGCCATTAAAAAAAAAATAAAAAAAAAATACCACAGATGCTAATTAGTATAAATTAGCATAAATAATTGTACATTACAACTAAAGCTACTTGGACTGATTTTTAGCATATATTTTGATTCCCACACAGTTAGAAATGTTCTCATACTAGTACTGTTATTTACTTGTATTTATATTTCATTAACTACTTAGACTTAAAGGGACACTGTACCCAATTTTTTTCTTTGGTGATTCAGATAGAGCATGCAATTTTAAGCAACTTTCTAATTTACTCCTATTATCAATTTTCTTCATTCTCTTGCTATCTTTATTTGAAATAAAAGCCATCTAAGCTTTTTTGGGTTAAGAACTCTGGACAGCACTTTTTGATTGGTGGATGGATTTTTTTCCACCAATCAGCAAGGACAACCCAGGTTGTTCACCAAAATGGGCCGACATCTAAACTTAGATTCTTTCATTTCAAATAAAGATACCAAGAGAATAAAGAAAATTTGATAATAGGAGTAAATTAGAAAGTTGCTTAAAAATTCATGCTCTATCTGAATCATAAAAGAAATTTTTTGGGTTCAGTGTCCCTTTAAACCTTAAAAATACTGACCTTGCCAGTAAAATTTTAACTGGACAGCAACTGTGCGTTAAATTTCTATGCTTAAAAAATCTGATTGTGAGTTGAAAACAAAACTTCCCCCATAATCTAAACCATGAAATATCTGTTAGGGGAAGAAAAAAAAAAAAACATGCTTAAATAGAATAATATAAAAATGCTCCTTTATAAGTGCTCAATATCAAGATGAATAATTACAATTACTAGCACCAGTACAAGATGAATAATAATAATTACTAGTCTTGAAAATATGAAAAAAAAAATCCTACTATATACTATGCTAGGCTACAATTTTTAACTCAAACATAATAAAAGTACAGTAGTTTATTTAGACAGTGCTTGAGCACTGCTTGTGTAGCATTCTGATCTTTTATAATTGTCTATGAATGTAAATACAAGTCACAAAATGTTCTATTCGTTTGCATTAATAGTTCTTTATAATATCAAGTTCTCTTGCCCTGGTCATGTAAAGAATAATTTAAAAAAACACAAGATAAATAAATCATCTGACAGTGAAAAGGTGTGTATAATATAAAGTGCATTTAATTGTATAATTTCAAGAACTACCATTTAGTTCTACGTGGTTTGTTTTCTGCAACATTTTATATTATTTAAAATAGATACAGAATTGAAAAAGATCAATGTTGCACTCAGTATATAATTGTACCATACATACTTACCAAACCACATCTATTTTATTCAATAATGTTTACTAAATCTTAGCACTTACAAACAGTAATTCTGTTCAATAGCTATTGACGGCAGAGAATAGTTGTTCTCTATAGTCTCAATTTTTATGTGTGATAAAATAATTTGATTCTTTTTTCTTGTCCTTGGTTATAGCAACATTCAATATTCTAAACAAAAGAAGAGAAAATTAATACATTAGGTATACTGAATGCAAGTTCTATGTCAAAAAGAATGTGTAAATAAAGCAGGTAAAAAGAAATAACGTAACAGTGTCTAACTTTGTGGAAAATGAAGTTGCTTTCTGCTGGGAATTGAGGATAATACAACAGCTATTTTATACAATGAATGACTGGACTACAATTATTTTGCAGGCAAACAAATTAAAAAAAAATTATGATAAAATTGTTTCGGTGATAAGAAATTTGCTGACTTAGAAAGTTTTTTTTAATTGGAAGCACTTAAACTAATACATATATTTGTGCTAGGTTTATAGACCTGAAAAAAAGTGTTCTCTAGAAAATTGGATTTCTATTTGTATTTATTTATGTAGCACACATTAGCTGTACGGATTTCAAGGACCTTCAAACCAGATAATTTTGAATAATACAAGTTTTTTCTCTTATTTTAACATCCTTCTGACCATATTTTACTGTATCCAAATGTTACCTCCCAAGTGGTATATTTTTAATAGCACTAAATCTTTATTACCTTTGTAGGTTCCCGTTGGAAATCCATGTCTAACCAAGAAAAGCAACCATACTATGAAGAGCAAGCTCGACTTAGCAAGATCCACCTAGAGAAATACCCCAACTACAAATACAAACCTCGACCGAAACGTACCTGTATTGTTGATGGAAAGAAGCTACGCATTGGAGAATACAAACAACTTATGAGGTCTAGAAGACAAGAGATGAGGCAGTTTTTCACTGTAGGGTAAGTCCCTAAATACGAACCATAGTTTTAAAAACCTTCTTCGACCATAATTTAATATATGCATTACATTATATTGACTATAATTTACAAAGGCATTTGAACACTAGACCTCAGTCAGTGAGCTTAAGGGGACATGAAACCCGAATTGGTCTTTTATGATTCAGAGAGAGCATGACATTTCAAACAACTTTTCAATTGACTTAAATGATCTATTTTTTTTTCTTTTTGGTATCCTTTGCTGAAAAGCATACCTAGGTAGGCTCAGGAGCTGCTGATTGATGGCAGCACATATACTGTATATCTCATGTTGTTGGTGCACCAACATGCATTGCTGTTTCATCAAAAAGATACAAAGAAATAGACAAAAAATATGTGATTGAAGTACATTGGAAAGTTGTATTCTCTATCTCAATCATGAAAAAAAAAATGGTTTTGTGTCCTTTTAACTAGCACAGAAATTGCCCCAGTTGAGTAAATTATAATACAGTGTCCAGAATAACCTCCAAAGAATGTGAAAGCAAGCGCATGTCTTGGCTCACTCTATTTTGCATTCCAAAGTTTGTTTCTGCATTCATAGCTATAACTTTCCAAAATTCCAATTAGAAATGTGCATTTGTTTTCGTACGAATGCACATCCCTTCTGAAAATTAAATTTTTTTTGTTTTATCGAAATGAAAATCCATTTGAATACGCAAAAAAAAAAAAAATACTGATGAAAATCATCAGGATTAATTTGTTTGTTTTACTGAAAGTAATTATTTTAGCTACAGGTGACCTTTTCAGCTATCGCTTTGAAACATTTAAATTAGTTTCAACAAAAATTAATGTAAATGTTTAAGAAAATTCAGTATTAGTTTCTTTTTAAATTAAAAAAATGCCGAATATTGCAGCCAACGAATATTCAGGAAAACAAATCTCCCTGAATATTCGGAACGAAAATTGCGTCCGAAACTAAATTTTCTTGGCTACACATCTTTAATTCCAATCTGTAGAAAGATAAGCAGGGGCTGTGGATAAAAGCACAAGAAGCTAGAATGAAGCACTATATACTCTACAAAGTACAGTATTACATTATAACATGAAAAAGCACACACAGCCTAAATATAAATGGAAAATACATTATTAACCCCTTAAGGACTTTTAATGAGGATTGCATTACAAATAGTAAAGTCTTGTTGCCAGAGGTGAGCCCGCCCCATTTCCGGTGACCAGAAGGGTGGACGTAGGGTACAATAGGTGTGGTCCCGCCTCTTGCAGCGAGACTCCTGATATTGTTAGTAAGGAAACCCTTAACAACTGGCGACGTACATGGTACTTCACGGTCTTTAAGAGGTTAAAGGGACAGTTAAGTTAAAAGTAAACTTTCATGATTCAAATAAAGAATGCAATGTTAAACAACTTTCCAATTTACATCTGTTATCAAATTTGATAAATTCTTATGGTATCTTTTATTGAAGAGTAAAACTAGGTAGGCTTGTAAGACTCAGGAGTGTGCACATGTCTTTTGTACTCTATGGCAGCAGTGTTTTGCAACATTGTATAACAAAGCTACAAATAATGTTACAAAGACACATGCACACTCCTGAGCTCATATGAGCTACCTAGTTTTAGTCAATTAGAAAATTGCATACTCTATCTGAATCGCAAATATTTACTTTTTACTTTATTGTTCCTTGAAGCCTGATGGCTACGCGTTTTACAGCCCTACTCGCTTTGTCAGAAGAAAATACTATAGCGCAAATTTTTTTGCATTCCTTTTGCTATATCTCCCAGTTGCTTCTATTGTTTATTGACTATTTTTGCCCAAATAAAGCATGAACTACTTTAATAGACTTGTAGCCACCTCTCGGCTTTGTTATTATCACACTGAACAATATCACCATCAACAAATTATAACTGTAAGCAACACATTTTGTTGTGTGCTGATTATATCTGTAAAATGGGTAATAGTTTCAGCATGACAAGCTTTTGATAGGCTGATACATCTTAAACAACTTACATGTTTATGTGACAGATTTATAGTGCTTACTATAGCTTGATTTCTTTTACTGAAATTCTGGATTAATTATAGTTGGATTGTTAATGATCCTGATAAAACAATAAAACTGAGTCAATTGGATAAATGCTTGAAAGACTAATTATCACATTAAAGTGTTTATGGAGAATCCACTGTGCATATATATGGCATTTAAATTGGTTGACTGATTGTGCTGAACTTAATTTACTAAACACATTTCTGTAGGTCTGTCTGGCTGTCTGTCTATCTTTCTATTAATTAATATATATATATATATATATATATATATATATATAGTATATATATCTGCCTGTGTCTGTCTAGCTGTTTTTTGACTATAAACATACATTTATTTAACAGTTTGTAAACATCTATCCATCTATCTATCTATCATCTATGTATCTATCATCTATCTATCTATCCATATATCCATCTATCTTTCTATCCTTCTATCTATCCATCCATCTAGCCTTCTATCCATCCATCTATCTATCTATCTATCTATCATCTATCTATCCTTCTATGCATTTATCTATCCATCTATCCTTCTATCTATCTATCTATCTATCTATCTATCTATCTATCTATCTATCTATCTATCTATCTATCTATCTATCTATCTATCTATCTATCTATCTATCTATCTATCTATCTATCCATATACCCATCTATCTTTCTATCCTTCTATCCATCTATCCATCTATTCATCTATCTATCCTTCTATCCATTTATCCATTTCTCTGACTATACACATGCATTTTCATCTTAATACATCTGTTATAAACATGTTAGAAATATTAGCTAATAGGGACAAGTCCCACTGTTAGAAAGTTGCTTTTATTCAGCATTTCTAAACTTTATATTTTTGATTGAACAGATACTTTTTTAAATACTACAACTATTTAAAGGAACTTTAAGCAGTTTGATATTGTTGAGTTAATATAAAATGTTTAATTGTGTGTAGAGAAAACCTGTGAGCTTTTCTAACTTTATTATAAGGGGAAGTGCAGACTGCAGACTTAATCACTGTTATACTGCACAGTTATTGGTTGCACACTGTAGAGAACTATTCATAACTGTCCCTAATTGGCTTCAGCAGAGAAGGAAACCTAGGTTACAATATGGCAGTAGCCATTGCTTACTTGAATACATCATTCTATCTAGAATTTATTTAGTGCATCTGCAGAAACCATTTTCAAGATTCAGTGCTGCTCAACAGCTGAATAAAATTGAGCAGCTAGTTTACAGTACTGCATTGTGGCTCCAGAGCCTACCTAGGTATGCTGTTCAACACTGAATACCAAGAGAATGACTAAAAGTATATAATAGAAGTAAATTAGAAAGTTGTTTACAATTACATGCTCTATTTGAGTCTTGAATGTTTTATTTTAACTTTACTGCCCCTTTAAAGAGTTGACATTGGTATAGCTTAATAAATAGACTTGTGCATTTGTTTTGTGACAAACACAAATTTGTAACAAAACACAGATATTCATTTCATTTTCACAAAAGGAATATCCAAACGAATGCGCTAATTTAAAGAAAACTATACTATACTCAAGAAATTTGTTAATATTCATTTCCTTTAAATTAGCTTTAAAGGGTTAAATACTTACCTCTAGCGAGCTGCGGAGCCACACTAATCCTAAGCCTTCTTCACAGAGACCCAAGCCGTTCTAATAGAAGCAGCCGCGCACCTACTCAACTGAGGGCCCTGGTGCAAGATGTTTTTGGGGTACCCCAAAGGTAACTCAGTAGTAAGAAATAGTAATAATATGCATGATGGTCTGTATAATGATTTTAAGGATAGATAGATATATAGAACATATATACAGACAGACAGACAGACAGACAGACTGACAGACAGATAGATAGATAGATAAATAGATAGAACAGAGATACCGACAGACAAATAAATAGATAGATGATAGCTAGAAGATAGATAGATAGATAGAACTTATATACAGACAGATAGATAGATAGATAGAACAGAGATACCGACAGACAGATAAATAGAAAGATGATAGCTAGAAGATAGATAGATAAATAGATAGTAGATAAATAGATTGATTGATAGATAGATAGATAGATAGATAGATAGATAGAAGATAGATACATAGATAGATAGATAGATAGATAATAGATGGGTCTGCAACCTGCACTAATAAAAGGATCCCCTACATTAGGTTTGCACACATTCTGCACACTCCTAAGTATAGACTGGATGCAATAGGCCCTCCAACACTTGGGCCCTGCTGCTACTTCACCTGCTGCACCAATGGTACTTGGGCCCTGAATAGGAGGCTTAGCACAGCGGATCCCAGAGCGTGTGTTTAAGGAGAAGGTCCTTTAATGCAGGCTCTGGGATTCGCCGTGCTCAACCTCCTATTAACCCAGCCGGGGGCTCTATGATAAAGGGTCGGGATTAGTGCGGCTCTCCAGCAAACTAGAGGTTAGTATAAGGTTACAAGTGAACTTTTCATCAGTAGTAAATAAATATTTACATTTGTTTAACGAAAACTAATGTAAATGTTCCCTTAATATTAAGTACTTGTTTCATTTACCGAATAGTGCAACAGACCGATATTTTAAAAAAAAAAGAATTTTTACAAATATTCGTTCAAAAAAATTTGTACCAAACATATTTTTTGCTGCTGCACAAGTCTATTAATAAATCATATATTAATAAGATTACCTGTGTGTACTCTGTTTAATATCTATAATCTATCTATCTATCTATCATCTATCTATCTATCTATCTATCCATCTATCTATCTATCTATCTATTTATCTGTCAATCTATCTATCTATCTATCTATCATCTCTCTCTCTATCTATCATCTATCTATCTATCTATCTATCTATCTATCTATCTATCATCTATCCACACATACAGACATAAAAAGGGCTAGAGCTAGCAATATACTCTGTGTGTGCTGTTATTCAATGTTTGAAGTAAACTTTTTGTGTTTTCCAATTGAAACTATTTATGTTAATTTATTGTTTTGTCATTTCATATCAATAACATTTGTTGATACTTGTTGTTTAATAGTATCACGTGTATATACATATTACACTGTACACTGTACAGCACTTATTTATCACACTTCTATCATTTCAGTTTACATCATAAAGTAACTAGCAGGAATTTTATATTCATACAATGAAAGCATTTTACTCCAGACATTTCACTTAATACACAGTCCTGATTGATTTACGTATCAGGGTTACATTACATATAATTTATATCACACGGGAATAACTGACGACATGTGGCGCCGTTACAGAAAAACAATTAGTTATTTAGATTGCATTTTGGTATTAAAGCTAACTTGTATTACTTACTTTTGAGATGCAGAAAACAAAATGTTTTATTTTTTTATTTATACAAAATAAAGGGTCTCTCATCCTATAAATGAGCAGGAATATTGAACAGTTGAAGCGGATAATATAGCAGTTCTTTGATATTATGGGCACAGTGTCCATAGGTAAATTGTAATTTATGCACTGTACGCCGTTGTTCAGTAAAATGTGATTGCTAAAAAAACATAAAGACAATGGACGTTTTTTCCCTGTAGCCTGTAAGGATTAGTGTTCTAGTTTAATTCTATCCTGAAAGGAAAAAAATAAATAAACGTAGTTCCCTTTAAAGGGCCATAATGTGCACTGTTGCTTGTATATAACTATGTTTTTAACTCCTGCAAAGTGGTTAGACACATAGTTAAAGTTAGCTCCAGGACATCAATGTGCTACTAGGAGCTAGCTGAACACATTTGGTGAGCCAATGACAAGATATATGTGGGTAAAGCCACCAATCACCCGCTAGCCCAGTAGTACATTGCTGCGCCTGAGCATCCCTATATATTCTTTTCAATAATGAATACCTAGGGCGAGATTACATAAAAAGCCGGTGACGCCAGTGTTTAGTCTGGTTTTGCTATCACATATACGGCTCCGCATATAAATGCGGCACGTATGTTTCACCCATTGGCCACTATTTTTACTCCCATAACCTAACATAGAACCGCGTTGCAAATTGGTATCACATATTCAGCACAAGGACTTACACAGCGAAAATTTAGAAATTTTACTCCATTTTCACCTCGCCACACATAGGTAAGCACAGCAAGCCTTGCGCTGAAAATGTGAGCACCGTAACTCCCGTAACTGACTGAAAATATTAACACCTAATGCATCTGCAATATCTATCTACCTGTCAACCATTAACCCCCCACTGCAATAACTAATAAAACTATTAACCCCTAATCCGCAAACCCCCACATCGCAATCTACCTAATAAAACTATTAACCCCTGATTCATATCCCTTTAAATTACAATTTGAATGCAGATAATAGCTTTGCAATCTATCTATTGCAGTCGTCATGTTGTTTATTTTGTTTCTGCTTTAGGCAACAGCCTCAGATCCCAATTAGCACAACTACTGGCGTTGTGTATCCTGGTGCTATTACCATGGCAACCACCGCACCTTCACCTCATATGACGTCAGATTGCTCAAGTAGTTCGGTCAGTCCTGAACCCACCATCCCAGTTATACAAGCAACGTACAACATGAAGATGGACAGTGCAAGCCTTGCTGAAAATGATCTGATGAACGGAGTTGATGAAATGGAAATGTATGATGACTATGAGGATGACCCAAAATCAGACTATAGCAGTGAAAATGAAGCCAACGAGGCTGTCAGTGCCAACTGAGGAACATTTGAATAACTTTATGGAAACTGAAAGAAAACAAAACAAACAACATTACTCTTGACTTTGCTGGAGTTTTGAACAAACAATAAAAAAAGAGCCCGCATGCCTATGTGGCTCCTACAACCCATCAGCAGAATGGTCTTAAATATTTCTTGATGTGTGAGACAGATTGACTTTCTCTAGTTTTGTTTCCCTTGAACTTTTTTTTTAATTTTAGGTGAAGACATATATAAAAATCAGACATCAGGACTATCAGAACTTGAGAACTCTAATGAACCCATACCTGTCTTGCAAGTCTTACATTTTTAGTGTGTTTCTCTCCTTTTTATTTTTTTTTTGGATGCTGATAGAGTTTTAAGTTACTGTTTTTTAGATGGGGGATAAACATTCTCACTCAGGTATGCTGTGCCAGCCATGTGAATGTGTTTTTATGCTGATTTCATTTAGATGGTAAATGCCAGTTTCTACATATTGTGAATTCAAACGTGTACGTAATATGCTGCACATAGTTAACAACACAGAGCTTATTTAAACAGGATTTTTTTTTATCTTCTAATGTGCCAAACATTTCATATTCATTCAGCCTAAATGTTGAGATCTTTAAAAAAAAAAAATAATAGACACTAAAAAGTCTTAGACAATCTCTTTGTATCTTAAACTTGGTAGTCATTCAAAAGGTGTAGTAGTTGCTTACGTTTGGTAACTATTCCCATCTGACATGATTTCCATATAATCTTATATTTTCCAGAGAAATTCAAAATACTCAGGAATTTGGAGATATTTAGAAAGAAAGTAAACATAGTTGCCAGTAACATTGTTCATGTTCGACTGCTTTTTCTGTTTTGATATGACAAAATTGTAAGTTATAACCTTGAAAAAGTAAGCACAATTGAACAATCACCAGTTATAAAATTGGGCTTATATTAATAGTATGCAATCTTTGTACCTATGTTAAATTAACCCTTGTATTCAGTCTTAATCACATTTTTTTTTCATGATCAGGAATTGTTCATTCCAGACTGCCAAGGGTCCAGTTGTACAAAACATTTGTAAACCCTGATGTGCTGCAGAAGAACAAAACACATCTCTGTGCAGTGCTTAAAGGGACACTGAACCCAAAATGTTTCTTTTATGATTCAGATAGAGCATGCAATTTTAGACAACTTTATAATTTACTCCTATTATCATTTTTTCTTCGTTCTCTTGCCATCTTCATTTGAAAAAGAAGGCATCTAAGCTAAGGAGCCAGCCAATTTTTGGTTTAGACCCTGGGCAGCACTTGTTTATTGGTGGCTGAATGTATCCATCAATCAGCAAGAACAACCCAGGTCATTCACCAAAAATGGGCCGGCATCTAAACTTTCATTCTTGCTTTTCAAATAAATATACCAAGAGAATTAAGAAAATTTGATAATAGGAGTAAATTAGAAAGTTGCCTAAAATTGCATGCTTTATCTGAATCACGAAAGAAAAAATTTGGGTTCAGTGCCCCTTTAAGTTCAATCTCCGGCACTCAACTATTTTAAATGTTACTGGATCTCCGATATAAAAATAATGTTTACCATATAGTCCCTGGAAGAAAGAATGTTTGTTATAGGAGGTGATACCTTTCATCGAACAAATAATAAATTGTGGATGAGATACAGAGGTTTATTCATAAAACAAGAGCATTTCACAAAATTATGGGTTTCAAAAACTGTAACTGGTTTATAAAAAATGTATTTGTTCATGGAGTGATATCACGTCCTTTTTTTTTTTTTTTCTAAAACTGTATTTGTCCTATTTTACATCTGTTCTGTGCTAACTTAAAAAAGTGAAAAATGCACTTTAAGAAGAACAGAAAAAAATTATATTTAGTCTTTATCCAATGGCTGTTTTATTTTGTAAGGAAACATTCATAATTATGTTTTGTGTTTTCTGTGTTAGACCTTGAAATAATTTAATTTGCAAGCAATGTACAATCCAGTCATGAAAGGTTGCTGTAGCCATACATGCATATATTTATTATCTCCGGATTGCAATCACGGACACAATCAATTCATTGGTTTTTCAAGAATTTGGTGTCCTAAATTAATATAATTTCGAGATCAGGTGTCTTTTCCATTATTATCTATGTGATGTCAAATAATAAGCTGTAGGCTTCGCTAATAACATATTAGGCAGGGAAGAAAGTTTTATATATATAATAATCATTACTGTCAGATAATGCAGAGTCACTACTGTACATTTCTTATTTTATTTCTATGTAACTATGTAAGAAATTTTGTTTTAATATAATAGAGTGAAGTAGAGATTCACTATGTTCTTAATGCAACTCTTTCAATGTCAGAGTAGGAAACGTACTGCTTACTAGTGACTGCTTGTAGCATTTTAACAAGATATAGCCATACTGTTTAGAACTATAGCCAGCATTTCTATTCCTGGTATGGTACAACCATAATAATTTCCAATGCTACATATCATCTCAATAATGTGACCACACAAGGGATTGTTAATTTGTACTGTAGTTATATATTTGTTTTATGGATGCAATTAATTTATGTTTAAAATACAAATTTACCTTTACCAGTTGTGTACTGAAGTGTAATTCAGAAAACAAGCTATTGTTTGAGGTACATCAAAGTAGTCTTAAAGGGACACTAAGGTCAAAATCTAAAGGGAAATTAAACTGCTGGGTACAACTATAATAACATGGTTACTATTTACCATGATCTTGTTATTCCTTTCCTGCCTGCAGCTCTCTTGAAAGCTATTGTCTTTGTATTCCTTTAAAAGTGCTAGTTTTGGAAGCTCTGCATCTTCACACTGGTGGCTGCCATCTTGGAATATAAGTATTCTTGTACCCTGTGACAGAAGTTGGTGCACATTCACAGATCAGTGATATTGTTATCTTCCTGAAGAGCTGTATAATGCATGTAGTTTGGGGGGCACAATACAGAGCAGGAGCTGTACATTTTTGCGGTGGCTGCAGTTCTCTATATTATTTTTTGGTTTTCTCTATCTTCTAAACTGTAAATAAAATTTCAAAAATGTAACTTATCTGCTTTCTATTGTGCAAGTTAATTGAAAGTGTCAGGTACAGCTGTCAAAAAGCCACTAATGTTCTGTCACAGAATACAATAATACGTGCGTACCAAGATAGCAGCGCCCAGAAGAAAGCTGCATAGCTTTACCGTCTGGCTTCTGATACAGGTAGAGTAAGAAAACCAGAAGCATGGTAAGTATTATCCATGCCACTCTAGTTGTACGCGGCATTTTATTGTCCCTTTAATTTTCAAATTCAGACACAGCATGCAATTTGAACAAACAAAAACCTTTCCAATTAAATTCTGTTATGAAATTTTCTTCTTTTTCTGTGTAACTTTTGTTGAAGGAAACCTGAGTAAGCTCATAGATGCTGAGGAGCAACAATGTATAATATTGCTACAAACATTGTTGCAAACACTGCTGCCATTAAATGCTAAGGACACATACATGATTCTATGAGATTTACTCTTCGAAAATGATCTCCAACGGAACAAAGGAAATCTCATAATATTAGTTAACTGGAAAGTTTTTTGTTTTTTTTAAATAATTGCATGGTCTGAATGGTCTCAATCAAGAATGTTAAATTTTGATATTAGAATCCCTTTAACCAGTACCTTTTAGCATAGTCAGACGGCAATCCGTAGGAAATCGTGATTGATAATCTAACAAAGTACTGCTTTCAGACTTTAGATATAAATGGACAGTATTTGATTCTACAAAGCAGAACTACAGTGCAATAAATGCTATTCTTTGTAAGGAAGGTAATTAATTTGTGGGAATCTATTGCACATTTAACAGGGACAGTGTAAACTAAAATAAAAAAACTAAAATTCTATTCCATTACATTTTAATTGTTTATGTAACTGAAGTGTTGTAAGTTGTCAAATTCTGACTATATAATTTTTTTTTTTTTTAAATAGATTCTACTTAAAATAATATCACTGAATTTTGCTAAAAATCCAATAAATCTAGTGGAGACTGTTGTTGAAAAGTAAATTTAATAAACCATTTCCTTATTATTTTTTTAAAAAAGGAATTACTTAAATAAAAAAATGCTTACAAAATAAAATCAATTTCATTGCAATCATTTTAAATTGATCTCAATAAATTAATGCCAGAACCTCTTTGTATAAATTTTAGAGGTTGATTGTTCCTATGTTAACCACTAGAGTGCTGTTTGAGCAATTTTTTCACATACAAAAAGAAAGACTAGTGTGTTCTTTTTTTTCCATATGAAACAGAGTAGTTTACTACAAAAATGTTTGAATAAATTATTAGGATTTTTACTTCATTCCTAATGCAAAAAAAATGATTATTTCTGGAGTGACTTAAAAGCCTATATTTTGCTACATTTCTAGAAACAAATTAATAGTTTACCTTTGATATATAATATATAAATGCAACTAAAGTTTGTGCCAGATATTGTTCATTAAATGCATTAGTGAAGGGAAGCCATTAAAGCCAGTATTATGTATACAAGCAATGTCCCATTTCAATATTGTTTTTCTATTTTGGAATTATTTTGGAATGATTTTGTCACTTACAACACTTTTTGTCCATGTAGTTTGCCCGAAAATTTGTATTTAACAGATCTAACATAACAATGAAAGCCTTATATCTTTTGTTCAGTAAAAGAAAATTCTGAATTTTTGTTTTTCATTTATTTAACCCATTTTGCTGTCCCTGTGGCAAAGTGATTTAATGACATTTTTGCATCATTTTTATGTGCAGCCAATCATTTAGGTTAGCAAATATTTTCTTTTTTTATGACTGTAATAGTTGTAAAAAAACAAGAAATACTGTTCAATAACAAAAATACTTTAATACTGAAACTTGATTTTGCTTGTACTACAAAAGCACACATGCATAGATTTTTATATATACTAATATATAAAATGGATATAAATGGTACTTTTAAGCAATTCTGACTAATGTGAAACTGTTGTATAAAAAAAAAAACCTGAACAAAAGTCATCTGTTTTGCTATGTGTGGGTAAGCCTCACAGTTGCCGGATCTGAGTCATTTATACGTCTTGTTATTACATTTATTTATGCATAATACTTGTATGTTTGAACACTTTGTTTAAGCTCCAGTTTTTCGCAAGCCTTAACTATGTGTAAGATTATTTTAAAATATTGGTTACATTAATTAGACAAAATATTATATATGTGGCCTGAAAAAAATATATTTTATATAAAAAAACATACTTAGCAACTTTAAATTTATTTATTAGCCAGTATAGGCTCTAAAAAATTATAACCAATGGTCATGTTATCTATAACTGGAGCTTTGTTATAGCAACATAGATAATTTACTATCTAGTTTTAGATTTTTTTTCATTTTGTAAATATATAATAAGAAATATATTTTATTTTTCACCTAATATGTTATTAAGTAAATTATAAACTGCATTAATGGTTATTACATGCTTATTTTGGTCCATGGCAGAATGCTGATAATTTACTGTAGTTATTAAATATTTTACTAAAAATGAGAATTGAAGAGTGTAAGATAAGGAAAGCAAAACACATTATTTAAACAACAAATGTGCTGTCTCACAAATACGTTGCTGATTCTATGAGACACAATTAGGTATTAAAGATATATAGCTATTGATCTCTGCAAAAGTCTTTCATATAGATTTTGTATTGGTTATATTTTGAGGCGCTACATTTTTATTAGAGCTCAAGTCATATTTATATTCAAATATCAATAGTATTCCTTTTTTATTAATGAATCACACACACACATATATATATATATATATATATATATATATATAAACAGATACATTAGATAGATAGATTGATAGATGATAGATAGATCGATAGATAGATTGATAGATGTGACATATAGATAGATTAGATAGGTAGGAGGAAGGGAAACATTTTTTACTTAGCATAAAGTGTCTTGGATTATTTTATTACATTAGCATAAAATACAATAATTCAGAAATAATCAGTAATATGTGCTGCATCTACACTCACTTTAAATTTTCAAGCTTTTGCCATATTGTATGTATTCTTTTTTTTTAGATTAAGTTTTGTGCCAAATCATCCCTGTATTACTCTAGGAGTTCCAGCAGCTCCTAGCATGGAAAATGTGCTGAGCAAATTGTGTCTTTGCATACGACAAAATGGTGCATTGAATATTTAAAAATACATCTCAAAGATAGGAATATTTTACTCAATAATGAAGGTATTAAAACGAGTTTATCCTAAACTGTATTCACCAGTGTTTTTTAAATTGTTAGGAATACATTTATTGGTAAAAACAATACATTTAGTTGACCTGTTTTCCTTAAGCATTGGCTTTATTTATATTAAAAATAGCAGCAAAACACCTCTTACAATAATTCACTACTTTTTTAGTGTATAATATAAAGGTGTATTTAATACATCCTATATCAGTCTAGAAGTTTAGTGTATCATAAGTCTATTAATATTATCTTGGAAACTGGCACTTAAAAAAAAAAAAGAAGTAAACATAAGAGTTGTTTTTAAGTCAAGAATGTTTCTTAATGATTTAAGATTTTACTTCTTAAAGTGATGGTAAACTTTAAATAATCAAATGCCATAAATGTAATCTTTGCCATTAAAAAAGTATATGTGTACCTTTTTTAAAAAAAAATCCATCTGTGAAAGGGTTAAATTAGTACATATATTAATGCTTCTATTACAATATTATGCCGGCCCACATGGATGAACTCTTTTTTTTTAATGACAATTCCAATGAACATCCAATCAACATGTGTGTCATTTGACAATCTTGAATTCCAGCCCCTTTAAAGCCCATAGAAAGCCTATGTAGAGAGTGGGTGTGACAATACCAATTATGATTATAAATCTTTTATTATAAAATATATATCTACACTTTAAAAAAAATTAATTATGTGGTTTTACTTGAAAACTAATATATGATTTATTGCAACATTCTTATAGTCTGAAATTTACCATCACTTTAACAATCCTGCTTTTTCAAATAAAGATACCAAGAGAATGAAGAAAAAATGCCTATAGGAGTAAATTAGAAAGATGCTTAAAATTGCTGCTTTGTCTGAATCACAAAAGAAAAAAATTGGGTTTACTATCCCTTTAATCACCAAGTCAATAAAGGAATGAATAATTGTGAGGCATTGGTTTCCAACAACAGTTTCACATTAGCCCAGAAAGAAGAAGTGTTAACTGCTTACATACGTAATGATGCGCTTTGCAAATTCAAGTGATCATACAATTGCTATGCATAGTCATTTATAAACTCACAGTCTACACAAAGCAATAGTGCACAGAAAAGAGGAAAAAAATATGGTTTTGTCATATTAGTATGAAATAAAAAATCACTGCTGGAAATCATGTTCATTAGCTGGATAAAATGATCAGCATACACATATATCACCATCTAGTCAATTGGCTCAGCTCCCTTTCACCTGGTACAAAAAAAGAAAACTACATTTTCAAAGTAACTTATATAAGATAGCACTTGGTACCATTTCATTCAACACACAGCTGGTATTAACATAAATCTTTGTTCTTCTTTACGTCTTATTCTTACCTAAGGTACGATTTTGTCTGTAGCAGTGATGGGTTCATTGCGGGATTGGTTCGGTGCTGGTTAGGAGCCAATGCACTTTGATATGCAGTGTGTTTTGTCACTTCCAACACTGAAGGGTTTAAAAGACAATTTTGATTAGAATGTGAAATATAGAGTTTGAGGTCATAGGTGCTTTTTGTCATATGTCATTGAAATCTGAAACTGGCACTTAAAACACACTTTGTCAAAAAGCAAACAATATTGATGACCTCAGTTTACAAAAGCACTTGTTACATTTCATTACTTGCTTTCTCACCCAGTCCTTTGTTTTGTAAAGTGTTTTTATGTTTTATTTTATACTGAACTGTAGATCTTTTTTGATAGTATCCCACATGTATCATTTTTTATAGTCACATGTCTTTTTGACTGCTCTTTTTTTTTTTTAAATACACAATGTTTTAATTGATGTAGACATGTACTAAAACTGAAACAATGAATGCAGAAAATCGTCTATAATACGAGTAGGTGCAAAGCAACTTCATGACATGGCTTGCATTGTAACGTAAGCTCTGCTTGGCGAAGAACCATGAGTGAGGTCTTTGGTGCTCTTGCAGTATGGGAAGGTGCAAATATGTAATTGTATGCTGCACATTGCAGATCGACTAGTGTGCATTGTATGTCTGTCTTCCTTTGTCACTTGTGCTATGCTTTTTTTGTAAGAAAAAAAAAAGATAAGGAAATATCCTTCCCCTTTGTACTCCCAGCCATCTTATAGCATAATAAGAAACAAATGCTTAGCATTTATGTTTTTACATTATTGTAATGTCTATACAAAGATACATTAAAACAAACTCAAAGCTGTTACTACATACCTTACTGTAAACCCCTCCCTCTAATGACATTGTAATGTTTGTGATGTTTTATTGTGAGATTATAATCTATGTTAATTTAATTAGCACAATTCACTGACATGCTGGACTGACAGGCTGGCTGCTGTTTGGAAGTGTAACCTGTTGTTTAGAGCTGTTGGAACAACCCAGTTTGTGTTGTCATGGAACTTTGCTTTGGTTTCTACGGTAACTAAAATGGGTTTTACTCATTAAGAGCTAGGGCTGTTATTTTTAAACACCCGCTAGCAAAATTAAACTGGCAGTTCTTTTTTCTTTGAGTATAAATTCTATGTACAATGCAGGTACCCATCTACTCCAATGGCTTCTAACTATTTGGACGTTTAGAGAAAAAAAAGAAAAAAAAAAAGAAAGAAAAAAAAACTAGTGTCTATTGCTGCTTTGAATATGTTTTAAAGTCTGAAAATGTAAATAGTTTATGGAAAAAAAATCTTGTACAGTCCAGTGTAAAGTTTTTAACTGAACTTAAACGTTGCCATCACTTGTTCCTGACACGCTCCTCTTGATACAGTACAAATACCTGTTTGCAAAGGATAAAGATTAAATAAATCTGATCGGAAATGAAAATGTAATTGTTTATTCTCAGCTTTTGCTTCATTGCATAGACAGAATTATTGCATCCACTTGTGCAGTATTGACGTGAGGTAAATAAAAAAATATTTCAGTGGTACTTTTATTTTATATTTTTTTAAATGTGTTCTCCATCTCTGCCTCATTAATTAATGGAAAGACACATTTAAATGGCTTCTTTTTTTTGTAATACGTTACAGTGTATGACAGCACCTTAGTTACACACATTCATATTGCACAAGGTGTTTTTGGATATGTTTAACATGCAATGCTGTTAGGACAAAACTAAACATGCTAAGATAGGTACGAGATCCTCTAGGGAGTGGTTGAAAGACTGCCTGTTAAGCTAATTTACCTCAATACTGTCCTCTCCACTCTTAATCAACTCACCATCACTCCATCTTTTGTACTGCTGTTGACACTTACAAATTAAAGATACATTTTGTTGTATGACATTTGTGTGTGTACTTATTTTGGACAAAGAAGACACAACATATGGTTAATATCAGTTTTTATTTAGCAATTTCAAGTTAGGTGGAAAAAAAATAAACATTCAGATGTGAGTGCTAAACCGTTTCCGACCTGGGTGCTAAGCTGGATTTGAGCTTTTTTTAAAAAATTTTTTTTTTAAAATATATACATATATATTTTTTTCAAGATCCCCAAGACATATACTGTTGGGAAGGTTAGGCTTTTTTCTGTAGCTGCTTAGATGCCTGAGATACAGGCTTCTAAGCAGCATGCCCCCATTTCCCTATATTGTATATTGTAATTTTTAAATAAACTTGCACGGTGATCACGACATTGCACGTGACATCACCACGTGAAACGTGAAGCTCTGGCGATGCCTGTCACTCTACAGGCCAGTTCGCCGGGGTGGGAGTCAATGGGAGCCCCCAGATTGCTCTCAAGTTGGGTGAGTGCTAGCGACGGCTCTGAACCGTCACCAGCACCTGACTGGGACAATTCGCAACAGCTCAGAGCCGTCGTTAGCACTCAAGGGGTTAAGGCCAATTAATGTGTTTTAGATGTTTTTTTTAAAAATGAATAAAAAATACATTCCCTGATAGTTTGCAAATTAACACAAACAATTTTAAAATAACCTTTATATTATGCATTGCATTTTTAATTAACACTCCTTAAATAAACATGATATATTTTTTAACCTTTGCAGACCCTTTAATGCATCACTATAAAAACAACTATATCATTTTCTGCCATATTCATTATTATAACAACTGAAGTCTATATGGATCTACATTTGCATATTAAAGTGACATGAAATTTTTTTCTTGCAATTTTTTTCTTGCATTATTTAGATAGAACATACAGTTATAAACAACTTCTCCAACTTAATTTAGTTAAAAATATACTTTAATCTATTTGTCCCCTTTGTTGAAGGACCAACAATGCACTTCTGGGAGCTAAATAAATACAGCAGATGAGCCAATGCGTGTGTGCGTAGCCACCAATCAGAAGCTAGTTCCCATTAGTGCGTTGCTGCACTTGAGCCTACCTAGGTATAATATTTAAAACATGATACCAAGAGAATAAATCAAAATTTGTTTAAAATGACAAACTCTATATGATTCATGAAAGTTGAATTTTGACTTTAAAACCTCTTTAATAGTTCAATATTCCAATGATATATTTGCTATTCAAATGTTACATTTGATAAAGGAAAAGTTAAAGGGACACTGAACCCAATTTTTTTCTTTTGTGATTCAGATAGAGCATGCAATTTTAAGCAACTTTCTAATTTACTCCTATTATACATTTTTATTCGTTCTCTTGCTATCTTTATTTGAAATAAAAGCCATCTAAGCTTTTTTTAGGTTAAGTACTCTGGGCAGCACTTTTTGATTGGTGGATGAATTTTTTTCCACCAATCAGCAAGGACAACCCAGGTTGTTCACCAAAAATGGTCCGGCATCTAAACTTAGATTCTTGCATTTCAAATAAAGATACCAAGAGAATAAATAAAATTTGATAATAGGAGTAAATTAGAAAGTTGCTTAAAATTTCATGCTCTATCTGAATCACAAAAGAAAAAATTTGGGTTCAGTCTCCCTTTAATATCCACTTACAAAAACAAATTTTATATAATTAATCTATAATTAATTATATAATTAATTATATAATTAATCTATAATTAATCTATCAACCAGGCTGTTTCCAAAACATACCTTCAAATAAAATGCAATATAATATAAAATAATATGTATATATATATATGTGTGTGTGTGTGTGTGTGTATCAATTGAGAGGTTATTCTTTATTAAGTCAGAAAGTTGAGTTTTTTAATGAGATATATTTCCTTATTGCAGCCATAGAGACATAATATATCTCTATTGTCTCTACAAAATGGTACAGGCCTAACTCAACTTTAAAAGGAAAATGAACCCAAATTTTTTCTTTCGTGATTTAGATAGAGCAGCAATGTTAAGCAACTTTCTAATTTACTCCTATTATCAATTTTACTTCGTTCTCTTGCTATCTTTATTTGAAAAAGAAGGCATCTAAGCTAAGGAGCCAGCAATCTTTTGGTTCAGTACCCTGGACAGCACTTATTTATTGGTGGGGGAATGTATCCACCAATCAGCAAGAACAACTCAGGTTGTTCACCAAAAATGGGACGGCATCTAAACTTACATTCTTGCTTTTCAAATAAAGATACCAAGAGAAGGAAGAAAATTTGATAATAGGAGTAAATTAGAAAGTTGCTTAAAATTGCTGCTCTATCTGAATCCCGAAAGAAAAAATTTGAGTTCAGTGTCCCTTCAATTAATAGGCACCTTAAAATAGGGATAAGGATACTTTTGAGATGTGTTATGGACGTAAATGGAACCTGAGCTCTGAAGTCGTAGTAATCATTCTGATTTATGATAGAATAATTATTATGACTTCTGGTTAACTCATTCGCAAAACATAAAAGTGTCGCAACTATAGTTACACTCATAATACCACTATCTAATAAAAACTATTCAAAAACTCTTATTGCTCATATTACGAGTTGAAAGTAAACGCGATCGCTTGAGTACAATCACAATTTACGCTAGAATGATTGCCGCGACTTCAGAGCTCTGGTCAACTGTTTTGCGAAACATTAAAGTGTCACAAAACACATCAAAAATATGTTACAACATATAGTTACTCTCATAATAACACCATCTAATACAAATTATTCACTAAAAAATATTGCACACAAAAGTTATAAAGGTTCAAAGATATGAGGTCTCAGGTGTTAGAAAAAAAGGCAGGCAAAGGGCTTTAACATAGAGATACATACATACTGTAGACATGTCTAAAGATGGATATGTACAGTATGTACTGTATATATATATACACATATATATTTATATATGTGTACATATGTAGGTATGTATTTATATGTGTATATATTTATTTACAGGAACAAAACAAGAGAGGAACCGCTGTGTGTTAAAAGTAAATATTTATTCCAAAAATTGCTTTAAAATTGGGAGGCATCCCAAACATACGGACAAAAAACTGCTGCTAACATGTTTCGGCCGTGGTGGACGTAGTCATAGCATACAGAACAGTTACACAGGTGTAGGTTAAAACAGGTAAGAATCCACCTGATTGGTTGCACATAAAATAAAGAAACGCCCATATTAAACAAGCTAGTACCATTAACTATATATATATCCCTTGCAAGCTTATACGCTGTGATAGCAAGACCCTATCCGAAAGTACTCAAATTAGTATAAGCTAGGTATTGCTCAAAATATCCATTTTTTTTTTTGTTTAAATAATTTTTATTGAAATTTTTTACATATTCAGTAACAAATTAAACAAACATATAAATTTTTAAATAACAAAGGCATGTGAATAAGCATGACCTGTCATGTATCAACTTGCATTGCAATTTCCCTTTATTTGTCATCACTTGGAGAGTTGGTTAAAAAGGAAATGGTTAGAGATAAAGTCAGCTGTTTACTCTTTAATTAGCCATCAATTTACCAAAAATATGTTGTATAGAGTTAAGATGTGTAGAAATAGAAATAAAGATAGAAGTATAGAGGAGTCCTGAGGGGAGGGGTAGGGAAGGGTGGGGGGAAAACCTCTCTGTGTGAAGTCTGGTCGTTTGTTATTAGGTTTAGCGTCATCAAGTGGACATTTATTGTTTTATCCTTTGTTCCCAAAGAAACAAAACATTAAGTATGAAGTCTTTTTTGCCTACATAGCATGCATATCTTTTTTCCAAAGACAAGACATGGTCCACTTCGGTTTCCCATTGCTGGAGAGTGGGTGGTTGCTGTTGTTTCCATAATCTGGGGATAATGCGTTTGGCACATGTAAGCTGAATTTGTAGTAATTTTTTACGAAATGCACATCCCACGTTGGGAATATGATTAAGTATAATCATAGGGGCCGAGAGGGTTATTTGTGTGTTTAGTGTGCAATTAATGCTTCTTTCAAGTGAAGACCAAAAGTGTGAGAGCACTGGACAAGACCACCATATGTGGGATGGGGTGCCAATTTCGCCACAGCGTCTCCAGCAACTAGAGTTTGCCCCTGGAAATATTTCGTTTAGTCTATGTGGAGTCAAGTACCACCGTGAGAGAATTTTATAATTCGATTCTGCCATAGTTAAGGAGATAGAGGCTGTGTGGGTTAAGCGAAAGGCTCTCATCCAAGCCTCTCTTGGGAATTGGGTTTGAAGTTCACGTTCCCATAGCTGGGTAAATGTGGGTAGTTCGTGTAGGGTAGATTTTTTTAGTATTCTATATGAGATGGAAAGGTGCGCTCTTCCTATATCTATATTTGTACATAATTGTTCAAAGGGAAAAAGCCTGCGTAGGCAGTCATCTTTATGTGCGCATTCCACTATAGCATGTCTTATTTGTAGGTAAGAGAACCAGCTGTGGAATGGAGGGCCTAGGGCATCCCTTAGGGTTATCCTGTCTTTTATTTGAGAAGAATCGGTCAGCAAGTATATGGGTAAATTTTTGTGCTGTATATTATCTGAGTTATATTGAAATTGGTGATTTGGGGTTGACACTGAGCGCCTAGTGCTAGAGGGACCCTAGCTTTAATAAATTGACCCCTAGCGGTCAGAAAGGTGGATAATCAGAGAGAAAATTATCAAAGCGCCAATAGGACAAAGGCCGGGTCTAGGTTTAAAAATATGTCGTTTAATATTACAATAAATGTTTAAAATACAATAAAATATACCTAGAGTACAATAAAAAATATAATCAAGGATCCAAGATTTTACAATATGTGGCAACAATAAAAACAAAGGTAACAAACCTTGACAAGATCAGTGCTTTGGACTGTCTAAAACATAATCTGTGTATTGGCAATATGTCTGCTAAAGGGTATACCCGTAGTAGGGGTGGCTGTCTGAGATGATTCACAGTGCTAAAAAGTGTCTCAAATTGACAGTGCTAATAGGTGTCTCCAAATAAATGTGAAAAAATAGTGCAAACAATGTCGCGAACAATGTTAATAAAAGAACATGTTGATAAAACGTAGTGGATAAAAAACAGTTGAGGATAAAAAACAGTATGACAATCAGTTGAAATTCAACAATATACAAATTGTGTGGTGTAATCAAACAATAGGTGATTCTTGTGTACTCCAAAAGAAAATTATAACATGATGGCAAACTCCAAAAAATGATTAAAATAATGACAAATGAAAAAAGAAAGAAAAATTCCTGAAAACAGTGAACAGTTCAACAACAATAAGGAATGTCAGAATTGAAAAAATGTACTTGTGTGTCCCAAACAAATGCAGTAGTTTTCCCAGTGTTATTTCCTAGTGTAGTCTCTCCCAAGTGTGCGGTGCAGATAGGACTCCTAAGTGTAGACCCAATCGGTTAGTTCAGTGTTCTGCCATATTGATCCTGTCTCTTGTCTGATGTTTGATTTAGAATTCCTTTTTCTATCATTTCCCAAAGTTTTACCTCGGTGTGTTTGCACTGGTTACCTAGCTGCAGACAGCAAATATTTTTTTTTTTGCTATTTGATGTCTGCAGCTAGGTAACCAGTGCAAACACACCGAGGTAAAACTTTGGGAAATGATAGAAAAAGGAATTCTAAATCAAACATCAGACAAGAGACAGGATCAATATGGCAGAACACTGAACTAACCGATTGGGTCTACACTTAGGAGTCCTATCTGCACCGCACACTTGGGAGAGACTACACTAGGAAATAACACTGGGAAAACTACTGCATTTGTTTGGGACACACAAGTACATTTTTTCAATTCTGACATTCCTTATTGTTGTTGAACTGTTCACTGTTTTCAGGAATTTTTCTTTCTTTTTTCATTTGTCATTATTTTAATCATTTTTTGGAGTTTGCCATCATGTTATAATTTTCTTTTGGAGTACACAAGAATCACCTATTGTTTGATTACACCACACAATTTGTATATTGTTGAATTTCAACTGATTGTCATACTGTTTTTTATCCTCAACTGTTTTTTATCCACTACGTTTTATCAACATGTTCTTTTATTAACATTGTTCGCGACATTGTTTGCACTATTTTTTCACATTTATTTGGAGACACCTATTAGCACTGTCAATTTGAGACACTTTTTAGCACTGTGAATCATCTCAGACAGCCACCCCTACTACGGGTATACCCTTTAGCAGACATATTGCCAATACACAGATTATGTTTTAGACAGTCCAAAGCACTGATCTTGTCAAGGTTTGTTACCTTTGTTTTTATTGTTGCCACATATTGTAAAATCTTGGATCCTTGATTATATTTTTTATTGTACTCTAGGTATATTTTATTGTATTTTAAACATTTATTGTAATATTAAACGACATATTTTTAAACCTAGACCCGGCCTTTGTCCTATTGGCGCTTTGATAATTTTCTCTCTTATATTGAAATTGGTGTTGTTCAAAGAACAATGTGTTGTCTATTAGAGGGGTCATGGGTGATACTGGAGTAGAAAGTTTATTAGGTCGTTGAATAAGTTTATCCCAAATCATCAATGTTGTTTTGATGCATTCATTTTCAATGGTTAAAGGGGTTCTGTGTGGCCTAGGTATCCAGCAAACATCTCTCATAGTTTGTTGTTGAATCAGGGTGGCTTCCATTTGGATCCATAGCTTAAATGGTGAGCCGTGGTTCCAAGCTATTATTCGGGTAAGGTGCACCGCCTGATGGTATAGAAGTAGGTTTGGCATATTCAACCCTCCTTCATCTTTATCTAAGTACAGAGATTTATGGGAGACTCTCGGTTTCTTGTAAGCCCAAATGAATGATTCTAGCATACGTTGTTGGGTATACAAATAAGTTTTCGGGACTGAGATAGGCAGTGCTTGGAACAGATACAGATATTTGGGGATCGCCATCATTTTTATCGTATTAATTCTGCCCAACCAGGATAGATGACCTTGTTTATGCCAGTTATGTAATAAAGTAAATATATTAGTTTGGAGTTTTACATAGTTTTCGTGAAATAGATCTCGGGGGTTCTTAGGGATGGTCAGTCCCAGATACCTGAGGGAATTTGAAATTTGGAAAGGAGTATTACAAATAAGGTATTCCGCGTCCTCTTTAACAAGGTGTGTGTGCACTATACTCGACTTATTCATGTTTATGGAGTCCCAATTATTCATGGCTGTGGTGTCTTTTGAGTTGTTAAAGGAAAAGTATTCGTCAGTATATTTGGCTATTTGCTCTAGAGTGTCAGTATCTGTAAGTATCCGCTCGTTGATTCTCCAGTTTAGTCTGTGACTAGGTTTGGCAGACCAACTGAAGGTAGTTTTGACTAGGCTATGGTCTGACCATGGTGTATGTGAGATTTTGGAATCCACTAGGCTGGTGAGGAATGCCTGGTCGCATAGTATGTAATCCAACCTAGAATAGGTGTGTTGTGGATAAGAGAAAAAGGTATAATCTCTAAGGGTGGGGTGGACAATTCTCCATGTATCCATCAGTGTAAGTGATTGCAACAACTCAACATTACTCTTAATCTGGGTATGTCTTAGATATGACTTGCCCGTCGAAGTGTCAAGGGCTGGGTTTGATGGGAAGTTGAAATCTCCTCCAACTACGATTGGGCCTTTGGCAATATCAAGAAGTTTATTAATAACTTTGCGAAAGAAATTATGGGTAGGTTTGATCGGTGCATAGATATTTGCCAGGGTAATGGGTCTGCCATAATAGAGTCCTACTAGTATGAGGATCCTGCCTTTGGAGTCACTAAATTGTTGTAACAGGTCAAATGGTGTGTTGCGTCTGATTAACGTGCAAACTCCATTATGCCTAGTGGGGCCTGAGTTCAAATAATGCTGATCATAATATCTAAAGGGAAGTTTTGGTTCGTGGGTTTTCCTAAAATGGGTCTCTTGGAGCATTACAATGTCCAGTTTTTGTTTGTAAAAGTCGTTTAGAGCGATAGACCGTTTTTCTGCTGACAAGAATCCCTTTACATTTTGTGTTGCAATCTGTATAGTGCCTACTTGCGGTGGGGGTGCCATATCCACAGCAACAAGTGGGTGTGTGGTCGGTGTGAGATTAAGAGGTAAAATACGGAGAGGTTAATGGTAAGGGTTAGGGCAGAGGGAAATTGGAGGGGTAAGAGACGGGAAAGTAGATTTAACCAGAGAGAGAAAGAAAAAAAAAGAAAAAGGGAAAGAGAGGGATAAATAACAGAAAAAAGAAGGAGTCAGAATATGTTTTTTACCTAAAGATAGAGATGTGAAAGTAATGTAATATGTGAGGCTGTTATAGGAGCCGGATACGAGATTGACAACAAATTGACTATGTATTATGGGGTACTTGGGGAGAGAGAGAAAAGGGTGCAGGAACTTCTAAGTGGATGATTTACTGTGGCAATGAAAAGTTGTGGTAAAGCGATAAAAGGTAGTGTGGTATTATCTATTGCATTGAAGAAAGTGTGTGAAAGGATGGAGAAGAAAGAACATTTAGTAAGAGAGTGAGAACTGGCAAACAGGGCAATTTAACTAACAGGGCGTAACATGGATTTTCAACGGTTTTGGGAGAAGTCCAACCCGTTCGACCAGTCCATTAAGTAAAGCAGGTTGGTATAAACCAGGTATCAACATAATGCCAACAACTCGGCAGATGTGTATGGGACTATAGTCGAGCGGGGTAGACCGTGCCAATAAACATACAGTGTAGATATCAAAGAGCATGTAACAGTAAGGCAGTAGTTTTGACATCAATAATCACATGCTATCTAAGCAGCTAAAAGTAAGCATAGAAAACCTGCGCTGTAAAATAACTTAAAGCGGACCTGCTTATCAACTGAGTTGTGCCCTATACAGATTAATTAAAGGCTGTGGTCTAGATTCAAAACAATTGACTTATATTCACTTAATGTATAAAGAGCTAAACTGAGACATCAAAGCAATTCAAAAAAAGAGAAAAAAAACACAAAAAGAAAAAAAAACAAGTCTAGAGTACATAACTAATAAACGTTTTATCAAAAGTGTGCATCACTTAAAGGTCAAGAGTCTCTTCAACAGTTCAGTGAAAATTGACGAACTATGGGCCTTCAACCCAGGTTGAGGAACATATTGTAATGTCCACAGCTATAATTATCACAGTAGCCGTGCATGATAAAACTACAAACAAAACTAATATATTTACGTGTCCCTGGTCAAGGTGGGTTGATATCTTCGTTGGTCTGAGTGATTTGTCTTCTCTTGCTTTGATTCGTCATTGATTCCAGCCATGGCCTCCTTTCAAAATATCCATTTTTATATCTTAGTATTCAGCCTTACATAAGAGTCCTCTCTGTTCATTTAGTACTACAAGGTATAAATATTCGTGACATTTGTGTATTTTTATACAGCTCTAATAGGGAAGCAAAATAATGAAAATAATGAAAATAATGTACATGATAGAAATAGGGTATTAATGTTTATCATGAGAATATCAGATTTACCCATTTACTATCATTACTTTAAAATGTCATGTCTGGACATATGATGGATATTTTGAGTAATACCTAGCTTATACTAATTTGAGTACTTTCGGATAGGGTCTTGCTATCACAGCGTATAAGCTTGCAAGGGATATATATTTATATGTTCATTTGCATGGGTATTCATTACCCTCTTAACCTCTTTATTGCATTTTCCCTTTAGAGCTGTGTAACTTGTTTGCTTATGTTCTGTGCACAACAATATTATCCTTTCTTACAGCCCCCTCCTTATAGCCCTGACAGTTGTATGCTCTCTTTAAGATTGTTTTCATATGTTTATTTGGATAACAAGGAGTTAATGGTACTAGCTTGTTTCATATGGGCGTTTCTTTATTTTATGTGCAACCAATCAGGTGGATTCTTACCTGTTTTAACCTACACCTGTGTAACTGTTCTGTATGCTATGACTACGGCCACCACGGCCGAAACATGTTAGCAGCAGTTTTTGTCCGTATGTTTGGGATGCCTCCCAATTTTAAAGCAATTTTGGAATAAATATTTACTTTTTACACACAGCGGTTCCTCTCTTGTTTTCCTCTCTTGTTTTGTTCCTGTCTTACACCTGCTTCAGAACCGCTGTGCCCGCCTGGTCGGGTTACCTGCAGTCAGCCCAGGACTTCACATTGCATCTCCCCCCCGCAAGCACGTCATTGACGACGTCAGTGGAGCCTCGTTTTCGAGTGCAGCGAGCGTGTACACCGTGTACGCCGGGTGATCAGCTGTGGATCTTGCCGAGTGAGTCTCAGATCTATACCCAGCGCTGGATAGGATCAATCCCAGGGTCTTTGGAGCACGCCACATTCAAGAAGGTATTTCCTCATTTTACTGGAGGTAGGGGGGGAGTTAAGACTTATTGTCACTTCAATGGTTATTGGAGTTAACAAAGTCTGGGCTATTGGAATATATTGTATTGGGGCAATAGCCTCCCAGCAGTGTGCCTACTCTCTTTACTTATTTTATATTTATTTACAGACATATATACACATAAACACATAAATACAAATGTGTATATATATATGCATGGGAGTCCTTTGCTTTTAAATAGATGAAAATGTTAAAGTTTATTTATTTAATATTCATAATTAATACAGTGTTATACTGTGTGTTTACTGTAAATATTTCACATTCCAGTGTTCTGCACATAGCAGAATAGGTTCCAAGATATTCCTATATACTGTATATATCTATACCTATACATCATTTTATATATATATATATATATATATATATATATATATATATATATATATATATATATATATATATATATATATGTCAAAAAAGAGAGAACGGCACTCCTGAGATAGAACAAAAGCTAGAATAACTTCCATGCCTGTTCATTTATATTGCAACTCAGGGTGCGCGTTCTTTTAGCACACTATGCCCCTTCACAGAGAAAAAATATCCTGTAGCATATCAGTCTGACCCTGCCCAATGACAGTCCAGCGCCGAAATACCAAGCAATTCTTCTCTGAACAAGGGAAGCAACAACCCCAGACGATCGTTTCATAATTCTTTTATTAGAAAAATAATCATATATGCATATATACAAAATAAAATCATAATAACAAATGCAAACAAAATATTTCTTGTTACAAAACAACTGAAATATTGACCCAAAAAAAAATCAAAATGCAAACATAAAACTTAAATAATCGCACAGAATAAAATTAAACATATTTCAAATACAGACAAAAACAAACTGGAGAAAAAAAACCTAAAAACTAAATAATCCAATCCTTCCACTTCTTTGTCTTCCAGATGCCTTCAGAATCTAATTCCCCATATCGCCTCCTATCAAAAGAAAATACAAAAACAACTTCCCACTGATCATACCCACACAACTACCTACATTAACTACCTCTTTCTTAAAAATCTAAATATTACGCACATCCCACAACACCTCCTTCACACAACATGCCAACAACCATATCAATCTTGCTTTCTCCTTTTCCACACCACTTCCACAAAAACCATACATCATCATATTAAACGTAAAAAACTGCACTCCAGTCAGACCCTTAATCATCCTTTTCAAACTTCTCCAAACATCCCTAGCATACTCACCATTCCAAAACAAATGAATAACACTCTCGCTTTGACAACAACCATCTCTAGGACACACTTCTGAAGCCAGTAAACGACGCACTCTCTGAAAATTCCTTGTCGGCAAACACTTATGCACACTGATTCAACTAATATCTTTCTGTCTATTCATCAAATACTTATTGCACACATTTTTCCATACCAACACACATTCATTCTCATTCAAACCTCCAATCAACTCAAGACCTTCCTTCTTCTCCAACATTTTCAACACCATTCTGTTTGCACACCACATCTCCCTACTAACATTCTCCAAACCATATTTTTTAATCCAACATTCCACCCTTACATAAAACCACGGAACAGCAAAACATACCGGTTTCTTTCTATCAATCTCAAACAAACTATATTGTCTTAAAACATTTCCACAAGCATACTTTACCATACAACCAGCCATGCTATATTTACCACTTAGAACCACACACCTACTAACATATTTCACAGCCAAAAATCTCTCCACATTTGGAAACCCTTACCACCAACATTCTTACTCTTTACAACAACACCTCTTTTCAAACGCTCCATACCAGAACTCCAGAAAAAAGAAAACAACACTCTCAAAATTCTCTGAAAAATCCTCTCAGGAGGCGGAAAAACTAATGTCAAATATAACATAATAGGGATCAAAACCAATTTAATAACAAACATTTTTCCTTCTAAAGATAAAATCCTTAAAGACCACAACTGAAGTTTTCTACTCACTTTATCAAAAACATTCTCCCAACTTTCCAAGCCTTTCAAATCCACATCAAATTTCACACCCAACACCTCAATTGCACCGTTAGTCACAGGCCATCCACAGGAATCAATCTCCCTATCATTACCAAAAACTTTAACTTTACACTTATTCCAATTAACTCTGAAACCACTTGCCATACAAAAACATTCAAACAAAGTTTTCACCCTCCTCAAACCAGCCTGAATCTCACATACCACACTCACATCCATATACCCAATCACTTTTAAACACCTTCCATTGCTGCCAGGAACACTCACACCTCTAACTAATTCATCCTTCCTCAAACTAGTTAACAATGGCTCCATGACACATACAAATAACACAGGAGACAAAGGACATCCTTGACGCACTCCAGATTTAACACAAAATTCCTCAGTCAAAAAACCATTAACCTGAACTTGACTCACAATATCACAATACAAACATTTAAACCATCCAATAATCTTACCTAAAAAACCTAAACGTTCTAAAACATGAAACATAAAATCATGCACTACCCTATCATACGCTTTTTCAAAATCCACAATAGCAACAGCAACAGACCTCATCCTCTCCCTCACATACCACAGTACATCACATAGTAACAACAAACTTTCAGAAATCTGATTCCCAGGAACAGCACACACTTGCTCTTCACTCACAACTTTACTAATCACTCTACATATTCTATTTGCCAGCACCTTTGCAATAACCTTATAGTCAACATTCAACAACGTAATCTGTCTCCAATTCCTCAAATCTCTCTTATCACCCTTAAATAACAAAACAATCAAACCTTTCCTCATTGAAACAGGCACAACATTCATTCTCAAAACAAACTTACAAACATCCAACATATCCACCCCAATCAAATTCCAAAAACAAGTATAAAATTCAAAAGGCAAACCATCACAACCTTACCATTCTTAAAACTCCTAACAACCGCTGCAATCTCATCCAAACTTAGATCCATTTCTAACAAATCATTATCATATTTTACCAACTTAACCTTAATGTCTTCCAACAACTCCTTTTCCAATAAAACATCTCTTGTCTTTTCTTTATACAGCTCACTATAAAACTCATGAACTTCACGCAAAACACCATCCGTACCATTGATTTCACACTCAACCTTATCAAAAACACTAACAAAACCAGTCTTTCCTTCAAAAGCTTTCTTAAAAAAATATTTACTACAAGACTCATCCTTTTCCATTTTCTCCAATCTTGCCATTAAAACAATTTTCTTTCCTTTTTCATGCATACACTTTTTAATTATCTTTATTGCTTTAGCAATTTCCCCATGCACATCAATACCACAATTTCTCAATTCATACAAATACAACAACCTCAGATACCATTTATCATACAACTCCCTTTCCATTCTAGCTTTCGCACATCCTTTCTTAATAAAAAACCTCTTTATTTCCACCTTCAACCATTCCCAGCACATTACTAAAATCACACTTTCTTTCACGCCACCTTTCATACATCCAAACAAACTGACGCTTAATCTTCTCATCTTCTAACAAATCCACATTCAGTTTCCAAACACCCTTACCATACTTGATCATCACAATTCACCTTGAACATCAAAAGGGCATGATCCGTAAAGGGCATCCACTTTAAAGAAAAATCATCAACACATAGAACTTTAGATAAAAAACAAAAATCAATTCGAGATTTTACCTTACCACTATCACTAAAGAAAGTAAAACCCTCCTCTGAAAATGAAACAGACCCGAAGGCATCCTTCAAACTGAAAGATTTAAGCAGATCAACTAGAAACTTCTCTGAGCTATCCACCCTACAATCACTCCCACCCTCTCTGTCCCCATTCTTAATAATACAATTAAAATCCCCAACCAAAAAAGTTGGCTCTCAACCTGGCAGAAAAAACTTTAATGTTTCAAAATTAAGCAAACGTTCTACCCTATTTGGAGAAGCGTATACATTAAACAAACGAAAAACAGTCCCACAAAAACTAAAACTAACCAAAAGAACCCAACCTGGGACAATATGAACTACATTAAGGATAGAAAAACAAAACCCCTTAAACAAAACTCCCACCCCCCATTCCTATCAAAAGAACATACTTTAGGACCATATTCCCAGTCAGCACATTTAGGATGTTCAGAGAGACCACAAAACAAAAAATATTTGCAGAACATACAGATAATAACTTAAAAATTGCAGCTCTCCTTGCTATAGTTTTCATACACCTTACATTAAGGGAAGAAATGGTCAGAAACATCACAAAAATAAATTAAAGAAAAAAAAAAAAGAATTAACATCATGCCTTCTTCTTTCCTTTCTTTTTCTAAGGAATCAAAGGAGATCCTTTAAATCTGCCTCTGTGACGTTCCGACCTCCTAGACTCCCCCTTGCCAGCCTCATAACCAGTAACTTCAGCAAGTTGGTTCACATCTCTTTTATCTAGATAACCAACAGAAGAGGCATCAGAAAAGTCACCTATACACTGGCTTGAGTCAGAGGGAACATCTTTAGTAGAGACAGAAGGAAACTCTGAAATTAAAGTGCCAGCATCACTTGTAGTATCTGGATCTGCACTCTTAACTACTGGAAGATCCAAATCAGGACTCTCCCATCCATCAGAATCTGCACCTTTTTTTCTGTTTGGAGGCAGATTTTTTCCCTGCAGTGTCCATATCCTCCTCAGAACCATAGGACACAACAGCAGACCAATCAATGTTCTCCCCTTCACCAAGAACAGCATCAGGAGCAGGATCACAAGATGACTCAGTGAAGGAAAAATTCACTGTCCCAGGAACAGCAACAGTATCATCCACAGAATTGGGCAACAGGGCTTCTAGAACATCGGAAGCAGCTATCACATTAGATGTAGCAAGATCCACCTCCTGAAGATTAGATTGGGCTTCCTCCACCTTCTCAGCCACAGGAACCACCACAGGAGCATCAGACACCTCTCCGACAGGGACCCCAACTGCAGTTTCCTTACACAAAAGAGGTAATATAGAGTTCAATGCCTCATCAGATACCTCCTCCTCATTCACAACTGAAGATGTTTTTTTTGCAACATCAGTGTAGGAAGGCTTCACTATATCAAGCCCTTGCAACATCATCAAAGGACACATCCTGCACAGATGACTTGAAGAACCACATAGGTCACAGGTCCGGCGTTTACTACAGTGGGTAACAAGATGATCCTCCTCACTGCAATTTCGACATCTGGCACCTGGGCAATTTTCATCAATGTGACCAAACAGGTTGCAACTACGGCAAAACAGAAGCATGTCATCATAGTTTAGGAAACCTCTATTTCCACCAATGGTGAAAGTCTGTGGAGGGTGTTTCTTTCCACCAATACCTAATTCATCTGGCACAAACCGCACCCAGAACCTGTGCTTTCCATTAAAAGTCCCAAATTGATTCTTTAGCTTGCTACCTCCTTGAACATCATCAAAGTAGCGACAAAGAAACAGACGAATTTCCACATCAGTGACCCAAGGGTTGCACATATGTACTGTCACTGGGATTCTTCTCTCCCTCTGCACACAGGCAACAAATCTCATGCCCACCAACTCTGGAGCAGCAGCCATATCAATAGTCCGTTGATAGCAGGTCTGTAAATGATGTTCATTGGTGAAAGCCACATAAAAAATCCCTCTTGAAGGGAAAAAGACTGAACACAATGCAAACTTGCTCTTGGCATCTTCAAAACACCCTCAAAAACAACCTGCTGGACATAAGCCAAACCAATCTTCTCTTGGAAGTAATCAGAAATCAACACCCGAAGTGTATTGGGAACATTTGGCACATTGGTAGCCATAATTGTCCTATTGCCTTTTTAGGCTGCATTTCAGAGCGCCCTCCCAAAAGCAGCATGTGGCTGAAGTCCAGGTACGATGCCACAAGGCCAAGGGGACGGCCCTACTACCCAGTTGCTCTACACCTAAGGAGTAGCCACCCCCAATAGCAGCAGGAGCCCAAATTTCAAAGGGAAAATACCCCAGGCTGAAGGAGCAGGTATCCAGGCAGCAGCTCTTTCAACCAAGACCAAGCACAGAAAACTGCACTTGATCCCAGCCAAAGGCCCGAGAAGCGACCTCAGATGATCGTTTCGGCCTATTGTGGGCCTCGTCAGTGAGGTGCAGTTTTATCTCTCTAAGGGCATGTGTGCACGGGATCCATGTCTGGATTACCCTTTACTCTTAGGGAGACCCAAGAATAATTTACATAAATATAAAAAAGAGAGAACAGCACTCCTGAGATAGAACAAAAGCTAGAATAACTTCCATGCCTGTTCATTTATATTGCAACTCAGGGTCCGCGTTCTTTTAGCACACTATGCCCCTTCACAGAGAAAAAATATCCTGTAGCATATCAGTCTGACCCTGCCCAATGACAGTCCAGCGCCGAAATACCAGGCAATTCTTCTCTGAACAAGGGAAGCAACAACCCCAGATGATCGTTTCGGCCTGTTCTCTCTCTTCTGATATATATATATATATATATGTATATATATATATAATATATATATATATATATATATATATATATATATATATATATATGTATAGGTACAGACAAAAGATAGGACAACCGCGCTAACCTGTACACTATTAGTGATAATTTAAAATGACTTTTAAAAATGCATACATTAAATATGAGAGTACACAAGATTTTATAAATCTAAAGGGGGGCAGCAAATCAGAAACAGATTGTAAAGACTCCCAGGTTGTCTAAACGATGAATGTTGTGAAAAAGAGCATGTGACTGCGCCTCCCTCTGGTGGAATATATAGTGAAGAAAAGTGTATGGGGTCACGACTCCCCTATCCCAAAACACTTACTTCCAGGGACCTCAATCGATATGAGGTAAGTAGTCACCAATCATATAAGACCTCCATAAGTAGCTGCGATATCCCAGTCCTCCAAGAAATCGAACAAGAATACCAGGATAATAGATCAGCTGTGTTGAAACTGAAGTAGTATATCAGATCCTCCACTGTATATCTTGGTTCCGATGTGTCTCAGTTAACATGTGAATGGAACAAAAACAATTGCCCAGCAATAGTGAAGTACGTTTTATTATACATAAAATCACAAAAAAGCACACACTTAAAATCCCACTCACAATGTATAACCTCAATCCATATGAGGTAAGATATGAGCATATAACCGCAAACCAATACAGTGGATACCTGATCACAAATAACACCTCAGAGTCTCTGTTGACTCAGTATAATCCGTACAGCGTCCCTGACGCGTTTCAAAGTTGCCTTCTTCCTCAGAGGGATAGAAGTACGGCTTTACCTACTTACAATTTCAGCAGAGTTTAAAAAGCAGCGGTCCGTCAAACCGAAGTGTGATTCCTGATCTCTGATTAGACGAAAACCATTGCTGCTGATTGGACGTGAATTCCGTTGCTTGATTGGTCAGCCGTAGTCATGTGTACTAATCACGTGATCACGTTACCTAAGACAACGGATAATTTAAGGTAGACTGATCACGCAAGGGAAATCTGTAACACAAATTATGGAGAATAGATGACTACTTAAAAACATTGAATAAATATATAAGAGAATGTATCGATGCCAGAATAGTATACATATATAGCATCAGCGTCTATATAGATACATTCATTGATACAATGTTTATAACAAAACCTCAACAAAAGCAATATATCGTTAAAATATTAAATACTAACAATAAATATTCATAAAAAACAAATTTGATCTTTTAAAAAGGTATGTATACATATAGGACAATAAGTTCATAAATTAAATCAAAATATTACCCTAAAATATATAAAATACAATACAATACACAAAAATATTAATTTTTTTAAAAAAAGATTAAAAAGATATAAGCATATTTTTACTAAAATTATCCCTATTTTAGTTTATACAGGAGGATTAGATACAGAAGTTAATTTACACTAAAAAAGCTGCCAGGTCTATATCTTTATTCAGGCCTTTAGGTATTTTTGTATCTAGAGTGTGATTTCAATAGGTTTCACATTTCCTAAGAGATAATTCCCTATCTTCATTCGGAATGGCTTTAATAAATTCAATAATAGTACCCACCAAACAAAACGGGTCCTTATTATGAAAATACCTATAATGAGCAGAAAGATTATGGGATTTTCCCCCATTTTTGATATTAGTGATATGCTCCAATAAACGTTTCTTATAGGGGCATGTCGTAAGGCCCATATACTGTAGGCCACACCCACATTGGAGTAAATGAACCACAAAATCTGTTTTGCAGTTCACTAGGATATTAATCTCCACTTCTTTATTATTTGAATTAGAGACTACTTTCTTGGTAACTTTATTACACGAGAAATGATGGGCACAGGCGACACAATTAGCCCTATTACATTTAAAAAAAACCTATTGATCTCTTTTCCAGCCAATTGACATTGGTGAGGGGTTTCTTTAACTTACTGGGAGCAAGTATTGATTTTAGATTTTTATTTTTTCTAAAAATTACACTAGGTCCCCTACTGGTTAAATCATTCAGAAGGCTATCTTTTTTTAAAATATGCCAATGTTTCCTGAAAATATTTTTGATATCCAAAGCTCCCTCATTGTATGTTGTTATCATATTGACCTCCATCTAGAAAAATATGAAACTAAAAATATAAAGTTCAATTTGAACAAGGAAGACTATAAAATTTTAAAAGATCTAAGAGAGAACAAATACATAATGCTTAAACAGGCTGATAAAGGGGGGAATAGTAATTATGAGTACTGATGATTTGATTAAAGCGCAAAAAATCTTAGGAGATGAGAACACCTATAAAAAATTGCTATCCAATCCATTAGAAAAACAACAGAAAGAGCTGAATCAGATTCTGAGGCCTATTTATTAAAGGTCTTGCGGACCTGATCCGATAGTGCGGATCAAGTTCTCAAGACCTCGCTGAATGCGGAGAGCAATATGCTCTCCGTATTCAGCATTGCACCAGCAGCTCACAAGAGCTGCTGGTGCAACGCCGCCCCTTGCAGACTCGTGGCCAATGAGCCGCCAGCAGGGAGGTGTCAATCAACTCGATTGTACTCGATCGGGTTGAATTGTGGCGATTCCTGTCCGCCTGCTCAGAGTAGGCGGACAGGGTTATAGAGCAGCGATCTTTAGACCGCTGATTCATAACTGCTGTTTCTGGCGAGTCTGAAGACTCGCCAGAAACACGGGCCCAAAAGCTCCATACGGAGCTTGATAAATGGGCCTCTCTGTCTGAAGCCCGTGAAACCAATCTTATAAATGATAAAGAAAAAGCTTTTCTCACTATAAAATTCCCAAAAACCTTGATCTTTTATGTTCTTCCTAAAGTACATAAAACTTTTAACAAATCCCCCTGGGCGCCCAATTATATCGGGTATTAACTCTCTCACTGCAAATTTGTCTAAATATGTTGATCAGTTTCTCCAAAAATATGTGAAACTTCTGCCCTCTTACTTGAGAGATTCTACTGATTTTTTAAATAATCTAAGTAAAATTAAATGGGAAGACAATAATATTATGATAACAAGTGATGTTACATCTTTGTATACCTGCATTAATCATGATCTGGAAAATAGCAACAAATTTTTTTCTTAATAGAGACCCAGACATGCGGGATAAACAGATCAACTTTTTATTGCATTGTATAGATTTTATTTTTAAAAAAATATTTTAATTTTGATAAAAAAAAAATTCTTACAACAAAAAGGGACGGCCATGGGTACCAAGTTCGCGCCCAGTTATGCCAATCTTTTCATGGGCCATTTTGAGAAACAGATCATTAAAGAAGGACTATGGAACGCAAACTTGGTACTATATAAAATATTTATTAATGACATTTTTATTATTTGGAAAGGGGATAATGAACTTTTAACATTATTTTTGGAAGATCTGAATGACAATAAGATGGGCCTTTCTTTTACTAGTGAAGTGAGTACAAATAAAATTCACTTCCTAGATATAGAGGTAGAAGTCAGAGAGAAAATCCTCAGTACTAGAACATTCTTCAAAAAAGTTGCAGTACGATAGAAGATTACCAAATTCAAGCTTTAGGGGCCTATTTATTATGTGTCTGTCCGACATGATCTGATCAGCAGATCATGTCCGACAGACATCGCTAAATGCGGAGAGCAATACACTCTCCTCATTCAGCATTGCATTGTGCACTGCTGGTGCAACGCCGCTCCGTTGCAGATTCGCGGCTAGCAGGGGGTGTCAATCAACCCGATCGTATTCGATCGGGTTTAATTGCGGCGATGTCTGTCCGCCTCTTCAGAGCAGACGGACAGGTTATGGAGCACCAGAAACACCGGAGCTTGATAGATAAGCCCCTTAGTACTAAAAGAGAAATTTAAATAGAGAGGATATCAGGCCAATGGTTTAGATAAAGTGATAGAACAAAGCAAATTGATGAACAGGATAGACCTTCTTACCCAACCGCAGATAAAGAAGAAGATAAACTTTTCATACCATTTGTAACTAAATTTAGTTGACAACATCAGTATATAAAAAAAATCCTTTATAAACACTGGCACCTCATAAGGAAAGATCATATATTAGGGGATAAGGTAAAAAAAAACATCCAGATATTATTTTTTTAAAAAAGCACATACTTTAAAAAACTGTCTGGCACCCAGTGAATTTAACAAAAATAAACATACAACTAAAGATTTATAAGGGAATAAAGTCAGAGGATTTTTTCCATGCTATTCATGTGTATCATGTAAGTTCAGTACAAAGGGGAAAAAAAATCTACCACCAGAGAATTTAAATATACTATTATGGACACTATAAGATGCTCTAATAAAGGCATTATCTATCTTATATAGTGTCCTTGTAAAAGACAATATTTCGGTCAGACCCAAAGAATCTTACGAGATAGAATAAGAGAACACGTACAATATTACACACGGGTTTAAAAGACACCTATAATCTAAACATTTTCTAGAAGAACATAACAGCGATCTTTCTGGTTTTCAATTTTGGGGGATTAGGAAAGTAGAAAAAAACTGGAGAGGAGGTAATTTTGAAAACCAAATGCTTTATCAAGAAGCTAATATAATATTTGAATTTGGGAGTCTTACCCCTGAAGGATTAAATGCTGAATTAGATTTAAAACTATTCCTTTAAATGGAATTATTTACACTTTAACATAGAAATAAATACAATTGTCTTATCTTAACCCCTATGTCTTTGTGTACATATGTATCTTATTCATTGTCTAAATACTATAGGAAAGTCATATAGGAAGTAAAAATAATGCTTTATATGTCCGGTATATATTTATATATATTTTATATAATATTACCCTAACAACAATATATCCATATATCTCTCTGATTCCCCTATATTGACTCATATTGGTTCATATATTTATGTCACACATGTGACTCAACCTTTAGTCTTATGTTTGAATTTCTATATAGGCTCATTATTATAAGTGCTATATCAACAGCAACAATGGTTCACATATTTATGTTACATATGTGAACTTTTTTTAGTCCTATGTTTGAATTTATACATAGTGTATATTATCTCTATGTGATAATTGTTTTCTTAACTATATAAATCTGTATATATTATTTCCTCATATCTATTTTTATATAATGTTTCTTTTTATGGATACATTAGAATGTGTTCTGTTTGTTTTTTGGCAGATACTTTTTAGCAAAGAGTCCACCACTTCAAACACCTGGTGTGACCACTCCTACAAAAGAAACCATTGGTCTATAAAAGCAAGCCGTATACTACACAGGTCATCTTGATAAAGGCTTCTAAGGAAGCTGAAATGCGTAGATGTGACCTGATTGAAATCTGCAATCTACAATCCCTATATTCAGAGCGCTCTGTGAAGAAGAAGAAGGGAGACATTCGAACACTGCACAGTTAACGCAGGAGGATTACAGTCGAAAACACTCCGTGATTGGCTGACCTTGCAAGTGTGACACCAGAACCCGGAAGTGTGAGCATTGAAGGAGAAACGATACACACGAGGCGGACGCCGCCGCAGCAGTTTGTGGAAGTTACTTGGAGGTAGAAGGCACCCATATGAAGCAATTCTAACTGCGGGGTAAGATTACCATTAGCACTTGAAGGACTATACGAAGTCAAGAAAGGCAAGTAATGTACACCAAAGACATACACATTTGAAGAGAAACAGGGGCCCGCTTACTATAGAAATGATACGAGTGGCACACTGTGGTTTATCAAACAGTATAGCCCAGCACTCACAGTCCGCAATCCAGGTGCACGCAGCAAGGATCCTGCACAGATCCTCAAAAGTAATAGCAAATCCAGGAAAGAGCCACAGCACCTTAGTTATGCATCAAGTGTTTATTTATTGGTGAGACATCACAGCATACAGCAACAACGTTTCGGTCAACAATAGACCTTAATCATGTTATACAAATGAACACTCCTAATCACCTTTTATACCCTTACATGGGGGAGGGGATTAAATTACCTGTAAAGGTGTTAACACATTTCTTAAATATTCATAAAATCTAAGTACCCCCTCTAGTGGACACAGGAGTAGAGATCTTCTTAACCCTTTGGGACCTGAAAAACATATATCCAAAGTTATGAAATTTCAGATCTTTGCAATCAATTACTCTTATAAAAATTAGTGTAATATAAAAAAATTATTTCAATAAATAATCATATGGTCATTGGATATAGAAACCACACAAGTATAAAAATCTAATCTAAACACTAAGGCATAACTCATTTAAAGAGTGACATTCCAGTCAATCTCCTTATTCATCCCCCATGAGATCAGGGACTGGAGAGTATAAATCCAAAATGTTTCCCTAGATTTAAGGATCTTAAGTCTATCACCACCTCGTCTAGGTCTCCTCACATGTTCTATAATTTGAAACCTAAGTTGAGCTATAGAGTGTCCCGCCTTCACAAAATGATTAGATACAGGAGCATCCATGTTTTTACGATGAATGTTAGATTTATGTTCATTCATCCGGTCTCTGGCTCTATGTGTCGACTCCCCAATGTAAATCTTTGAGCAAGGACACTTAATTAAATAAATAATAAAGTCAGTGTTACAGGTGTAGAAGCCAGAGATCTTAAATCTCCTTCCAGTAAGCGGATGAACAAAAAAATCCCCCTTAATCATATTATTGCAATTACAGCAGCCTAAACAAGGAAAATTCCCCAATTTGGGACATGAGATAAAAGTTTGCCTCAATCCCTTTTCTGGGCCCAAATCAGCCTTCACTAGTGTGTCCCTTAGGTTCTTACTCCTTTCTTTCTTATATAGATCTGTTTTTAATTGCCTACCATTCTTAATGACAGTGGTATCCAAGAAAGGCACAGATTCCTCACTACATGTAAGCTTAAACTTAATATGTCATGTAGAGACATTCAAATCGGCCACAAACTCCACCAGGGAGTCCATGTCGCCCCCCCCCCCCATATGCCAAAGACATTGTCTATATACCTAAACTAACACAAACCATGTTGTTGGTTCATATCATTGGTATAGACAAACTTCTCTTCATATACATTCATAAATATATTGGCATATGTAGGGGCGACATTAGACCCCATGGCAGTACCCTGACATTGTAGGTAAAACTGGTCCTGAAAGAGGAAATAGCTACAATAAAGGATAAGTTTCAACAATTCTATTACAAATTCAAATTCAATATCAGATAGTAAAGTACTAGATATAATAGCCTGTGGTGTTGTATCAAGACCACTGTTGTGTGTAATAGATGTATAAAGGCTATTAACATCAAGTGTATATAAAATTAATTTGTTACTTTGCAAAACAATATCACCAAGCTTATGTGGTTTATACCAGAGGACCTTTGCACACATTTTTTTCACTTGGATGAACCAATAATTCCTCTTTATATCAAGAATATCAGTGGTCTTGGCCTTTTATTTAGCATTTATTTAGCATTTATCAGCTTTCTTTCTTAGAAAATTGTTTTATTGTTTTATTGTTAAAATGTTTTATATGCAAGCTGCCTAAATTAATCGATTATTATTTAGTATATGTGTATAGACAAGCAATTTTATAGGCAATTGTATAGATATATATAGTTTTATATACCACCAGTGGTTGAGATTATACGATTTCTCTGATTATTGTTTGCGTTGGTTTTAATATTTGTAAATTAAATTTTGATATATCCCTGTACTGGTTGATGTGTTGCTGTTTTTAGGGCAACTTTTTTGGGTTTTACTATTACTCATTTAAGTGCAAATATCGCTTTGTGGAAGTGATATTTTGCGCTCAACTATAAGTATGCCCACATACCTTTCCTCTTCTGTTTTGCTAAGTCTAATACTATTTAAATAATAGGTTGCCTGCTTTTTTTTACTTTTTTTTTTCATTTTCCATTTACCAGCCCATTCTTCCAATTTTTGTAAATACCCTTGCAAAGCAATTTCATCCTCCACTGACCTAATGACCTTAGACAACTTTGTATCATTTGCAAAAATAGAGAGGTTATGATTTAATCCTTGCTCAAAGTCATTATTAAAAATATTAAAAAGAACAGGGCCCAGTATTAATCAATAGGGGACTCCACTGGTTGTCTTTGTCAAATCAGAGTATGATCCATTTACTGCTACTCGTTGCTCCCTGTCTTTTATCCAGTTATTTATCCATGAGCTAACATTTTCAGTTATTTACAGTTTCTTAATTTGTACAATAATCTCTCATGTAGCACTGTATCAAAATCCTTTGCATAAGCTAAGTATATCTTACATCAACTGATTCCCCTTTATCTATATTTTTACTAACTTCCTCATAGAATTTAATTAGATTAGTTTGACATGATCTATTTCTTAAAAAAACATGCTGATTTGAGCTCATAATCTTGATTACATGAATATACTCATGAATATAATAGCTTATTATCCTTTCAAGTATCTTCCCCACTACCAATGTCAGACAAAGTGTTCTATAGCTTCCTGGATCAGTCCTGATTCTTTTTTTAAAAAAGTGGCTTGACACCAGTCCTGGGGTACTATGCCTGATGATAATGAGTCTTGAAAAAATAAGAGTATAGGTTTGGCTATAACAGTGCTAAATTAATGACCAATGACCTCTGTATATTCCGTGGTTGTTAAGGGGTTTCCTATTGCAGCTTTGCCGGAAGCGGTAAAACTGTGCAAGTAGCAACATTGGTAAGACCTGTGCTATAAACAAGCCCAATAAAAGGACTTATTTAATGACCACCGACATACGAGTTACGTCAATGGTCATTAATGGGTTAGAAATCTTGGGTGCATTCCATCTGGACCTGGAGTTTTATTTACCTTAATATTATCCAGAGCAGAGGTTTTCAAAGTCTCACAGAGTGGGCCTCCCCTTTGGCGAAACTTTCAAGATGAGGCCCCCCCCACCAAAGAGGTTATTACATTTTTAAAAGAATGCGCTTTGAAATGATTGTAGTTTGTTTATTAAAATTGCAGTATTATGACAATTTGAAGATATATCAATAATATAAAATTTTCAGTATTATATGATTTAAATGTCACTTAAGTAGAAATATAACACTGTACAGGAATATAAACATTTTGCATAACAAATTTTGAAAATGTCACAGGGAGGAATACAATTATTCATATATTCCAGAGAATGGAACATCCTCCATTGCTTTAACTGTCCATCCTTTCCTAGTCAAAAAGAGCTGTAGGAAAGAGGAGAGCAGTGTAAGCAAAAGATAAAACCTACCCCTTTGGCATACAAAAGCCCAAAGAAAAAGATTCTTACCTGTTCAGTGGGATTCAATCCTTTTCTTGCTGCACAGAGGACACCAAAACATGGAACCTAAAAAGGAACATCTTTAACTTGCTTGCTAGAACATTGCTTGACCTGTCCATCCATCCCAGTTAAGAGCTGTAACAAAGAAGTAGAGAGAAGTGTAAGCTTAGATAAAACTGTTTAGCATAACAAAGCCCAAAGAAAGAGATTCTTACCTGTTTAGTGGTAATCAATCCTTTTCTTGCTGCACAGAGAACACCAAAACATGGAACCAAAAAAAATGTTCAACTTGCTTGCTAAAACATTACTTGAACTGTCCATCCATTCCAGTTAAGATCTGTAGCAAATCTTTAAAAACAAAACAAAATAAAAAACACTTTTGGATATAGAAGCCCATAAAATAGATTCCTAACTGCTTAGTGGGAGGGATGCAATTGTTTCCTAGCTGCACCGAAAATACTTAGTTGGGGTTGTAGTGTTGTCACAAAGAGATGAAGGTCATCCTCCACCTGAAGGCGTGAGCGGTATTTGTTCTTGATATATGTCAAAGTAGAAAAGCTTGATTCACACAGGTAAGTTGACACAAACGGCAAAAGTTTTATCACTGCTTTATGTGTAAAATCTAGAAATTCACTATCAATAGACAGCCAAAAATAACCAATGGTACAATGTTAAATGATCAGCTTCAATTCCTGATTAGTTAGTTCAATCAAGGCCTCTTCTTGCATACACAGTGTGTCACTTTCTTTTGGCTTGAATATGAATGTATTGTGAACCCACTCATCCTGAATTGTTTCCTGAGAAAAGTAATGTGTGAATTGCTCACAAAGACCCCTTAGGTGTTCAATTACCACAGCCTGCATAGTTGGTGCTTAAAATGCGCCTCTTCCATGACACTCATCAAGGTGGGAAAAATGCCAATGTATCTCTGCTCAACACGGGAGACCCACGGTTCCAACTTTCTTCTAAATGTAAACACTCTCTCATCTGCCAAAAATACATTACACTCCTTCCCCTGCAAAGATATATTTAGAATGTTAAGGCATTCAAAGATATCTGAGAGATAAGCCAGCCATGCCACCCATGTCATATCTTCCATGTGCTTCACCCGTGGGGACTCAATATTTGTGAGAACAATTAGCACTTCCTCCCACAAGTCAAATAGTTATGATAGAACTCTGCCCCTTAACAGCCAGCAGACTTCTGTATGCAGAAGCAGTTTATAGTGTGCTCCCATTTCTTCACATAGAATTCTGAAAAGACTGGCATTAAGAGGCCTTGCTTTTATGAGGTTTACAATCTTCACAACTTCATTGAGGACACCCCGAAGTTCATGTGGCATCCTTTTAGCAGCTAAGGCATGTCAGTGTATTGTACAGTGGGTCCAAACAGCATTTGGAGCTACCTCTTTAATTCTTGCGATGAGACCGCTTTGTCGGCCTGTCATGGATGTTGCACCATCACTGCAAATGCCACAGCAAACTTTCCAGTCAATATTGCTCTCTGTCATGAATTCATTCAATGCATTGAAAATATCTTCCCCAGTTGTGTAGGCAGGCAGGGGATGGCAAAATAAAAACTCTTTGTGAATATCCATGTCTTTCACATACCAAACATACATTAACAAGTGGGCACAGTTGGCCACATATGTGGATTCGTCAATCTGCAGCGCATGCAATTGGCTTTATCTGATACCATCTAACACTTGCCCCTTCACATCAAATGCCATCTCTGAGATGCGGCGAGATACAGTGTTATCAGAGAGTGGAATGGAATCCAGCTTATCTGATGCTGCCTCTCCTATCATTACAGAACACATCTCTATGGCTGCAGGTAAAATGAATGTTTCTCCAATGGTATGTGCTTTACCTGCCTTGGCAATGCGCAATAAAATACGATATGAAGCTTGCGTAACCTTCAAATTCAATTTGCGGAATTCTTCCACAACTTCCACAACTTCTTTTGTCCTTGAAAGGCATCAAGTTTTCTTTGAAAAAACTCTGTAGGTTTTCCTGCTACCTCCCCATGTTTGGTGTCCAGATGTCAGTGAAGCTTTGTAGGCTGCATGCTGTCATTTGCAAGAACCTCCTGCCAAACAATACATAAAGGTTGTGGAGCATCACTTGGACCTGTCCATGTAAATCCCAAACTGATGTATTCTTTATCATATTGTCTTCTTTTGGGTTTGCAACTCAAAACTGAAGACTGTGACCCAGTTTTTCTTAAAAACCTATCCATTATAATAAGAAGGCCTCTTGCAATTCTTAACAGACTTTTTCAGCTCTTAGAAAAAATATTAAACTTTCTCTTGGAGGAATTAAATGGTCAATGTTTGTGCCTCTTGCAGCTCTTAAGCTTTTTCAGCTCTTAACAGGAAAAATATTTTACTTTCTAAATTGGTAAATTTTTGACCTTTTGCAGCTTTTAAATGATAATGGCCTGCCCTGGAATAAACAAAGTATAAAATATATTATATAGCACACATATACACATGTAAGTAACATACAGCACACTCACAAATCACACACATACACGCACACACTAATAATGAAACCTTTATTAATTTTACATTTATCTTACTCACTACATCAATGCAGAAATATAAATACGCTTAAGGACCTGGAGTCCCTGCATCCACCTGTATGAATGTATTTTAGCCAGCCCCAGGCATACATAATATATATATATTTATTTATTTTTTATTAACAAATGTGCACCATGTGAGGATGAGAATATACAACATTTTGGAAGGTGAAGGTATATATATAGCGGGCCAAATAGATATTAAGGTTAGTGCAGCTTGAGGGATTTGTAAGGCCAGCCATTCTTCCAAGGATAACACTGAGGAGCACTTCAACATCCATCATCATTTTGCTTATTAGCAACTTTCAAACAATCAGTGGCGTCACTAGGGGGGTGCGGGCCGCACCCGGGTGACACCCTCCAGGGGGTGACACCACCAGAATTTTTTTTTTTACATTTTATTGAAATTCAAAGAAATACAATGTAGAGATGCATAGATTTTTTTTTATTAGAGGGGCCAGCATTTGTGAACATTAGTGGGACTGGGGAAGTTGTAGACACATTTTTTTGCCCCTTGAGCCAGCGCTGCAATTTTCACAAATAGTTTTCCCGGCTGCTTTTGCTTGTTTGTACTTTGCTCCTCCCCTGCCCAGTTTCACTATGAATGTTGTGGGCGTGCCAAGGGGCTTGCGAAGTTGCGCTGCTAGCCTAAACCTGCCTGCCTATCTGCGCTCACTGCTCAGTGACGTGTGGAGCAGTGGAGTTACTCACTGCTGTGCTGTCTCTCTAAACGGGAACCGGGAACTTGTGAGGGGGATGCCTGGCACCTGACCGCATGACTGTCTGACACTGTCTCTAAAGTGAAGGAGCCATGTATGATGCCCACCAGACCGGTACGGTTACAGTACACTAAGTGCACACTGAAGAGGTAGGAGGGGAGGGCAGGCAGGGGTCTGGGGGTGGACAGAGTGCAGAGGTGATTGGCCATAAGAAGCGGTAGGCACGTGGCCCGGGGTTGTGCACTGACAGACTTGGAACAGAGTCAGAGAGCAGAATTTTCATAGTTTGCGCACCTAAATCTTTCCTTTAGTGATTTATTTTAGAGTGTTCTGTTTATCTTTCATTTGATTACCAGGGAGATAGGAAAACAGCACACCTTAGTCTCTCTTTTCTTCTTCAATGGGGCAAGGAATAAAGGACTTGCCAAGTCCCAAACAATCCAAGAACAAATGTATTCCAGCCACCACGGTGGCTGGAATACATTTATCTTTCATTTGATGCTTTGCTGAGCCAGGGAGCAGCTCTAGGCATGAGCTTTATGATTAATGCAGTGCAGATTACATATTTTGTATGTGTGTGTGTGTGTGTGTGTCTGAGTGTTTTTTTTGTGTGTGTGTGTGTGTGTGTGTGTCGAAGTGTTTTTGTGTGTGTGTGTCTGAGTGTTTTTTGTGTGTGTGTCTGAGTGTTTTTGTGTGTATGTCTGAGTGTTTTTGTGTGTGTGTCTGAGTGTTTTTGTGAATGTATGTGTCTAAGTGTTTGTGTGTGTGTGTCTAAGTGTTTGTGTGTGTCTGAGTGTTTTTGTGTGTGTGTGTCTGAGTGTTTTTGTGTGTATGTCTGAGTGTTTTTCTGTGTGTGTCTGAGTGTTTTTGTGAGTGAGTGTGTCTGAGTGATTTTGTGTGTGTGTGTGTCTAAGTGTTTGTGTGTCTGAGTGTTTTTGTGTGTGTGTGTGTCTGAGTGTTTTTGTGTGTGTGTGTCTGAGTGTTTTTGTGAGTGTGTGTGTCTGAGTGTTTTTGTGTGTGTGTGTGTGTCTAAGTGTTTGTGTGTGTGTGTCTGAGTGTTTTTGTGTGGTGTGTCTGAGTGTTTTTGTGTGTGTGTGTGTGTGTCTGAGTGTTTTTTTTTGTGTGTGTGAGTGTTTTGTGTGTGTGTCTGAGTGTTTTTGTGTGTGTATGTGTGTGTCTGAGTGTTTTTGTGTGTGTGAGTGTTTTTGTGTGTGTGTGAGTGTTTTTGTGTGTGTGTGTTTGTGTGTGTGTCTGAGTGTGTTTCTGAGTGTTTGTGTGTGTGAGTGTGTTTTTGAGTGTGTTTTTAAGTGTGTTTGAGTGTGTCTGAGTGTTTGTATGTGTGTTTGTGTGTGTCTGCTTTCTGGGGGCGTGACACCATAACTTACCGCACCGGGTGACACCAACCCTAGTGATGCCACTATTTTTGTGTGTGTGTCTGAGTGTTTTTGTGTGTGTGTCTGAGTGTTTTTGTGTGTGTGTGTGTGTCAGTGTTTTTGTGTGTGTGTGTGTCTGAGTTTTTGTGTGTGTGTGTGTCTAAGTGTTTGTGTGTGTGTTTTTCTGTGTGTGTTTTTCTGTGTGTGTCTAAATTTGTTTCCGAGTGTTTGTGTGTGCATCTGAGTGTGTTTTTAAGTGTGTCTAATTGTGTCTGGGTGTTTTTGTGTTTGTGTGTGTCTGCTTTCTGGGGGGGGGACACCTAACTTACCGCACCGGGTGACACCAACCCTAGTGACACCACTGCAAACAATAGTACGTAGCGACACCTGCCCTGGTAAGCTATTGCAGAATTCAAGCTGCAGTGCTCACCAGGATAGCTTTTGCTATGTACTAGATGGCATTGCAAGCTGCTAGTAAGCAGATCTGGTTCTGCACAGCCTTATAATAGTTTACTAAAGTTAATAAACTGTGCAGCTACTGTGCGTATGAGGCTGAGCTGATGTAGTGTACTTACTATTTTTTAAAGTCCACAGTGTGCAGTATTCCTGTCAGAGGTAGCACAGGATTCCTCTTTTTAGGCTTCCAAGCCCAATGCCGCCAACACCAGGAATCTAATACTTCACTCGTAGCACGGCAGGTGCGCTGCAAGCTCGGTGCCCATCTTCAATTGAAGGCAGTTTCCTCAGTGCAGTGGGTGCGCTGCAGGCTCATTATCAAGTGGCGCATTAAAAAAATTAGGATGACACCTAATATTTTTTTTCAGCACCTCCTTTACCGCACCTCCCTTAAAATGCTCTTGAAACCCCCCTGGGGAGTTTGGGAACCACCAACCTAGAGAAAATATTCCATTGGTTCCCCTCTTGTGTATACTCAAGACAATAACTGGTTTAGTACCTTTGCCTTCTCCCTGTCAGTGTTAATCATGTTACCCATCTTACATTTGAATCTACCCATATGTTCCTTCTTATTTTTTTGCCATTAATATACTTAGAAAAACCTTTCAGGGTCTGACTGATCTTTTGAAATTAATCCTCTTTTTTTATTCCAAGTTTTTTTTTTTATATTTATAAAAAAAAAAAGGTTTGTGCAGTGTTGCAATCCCCCCTCACCCCCCACAACTGAATGCTCGATTGCTTCTTTCCATAGTGTAGGGAACACATCCCTCTCCTTCCCTCACTAAATTATTTTACCATACATAGGGAACCCCCCTTCCTCCTCTCCCTCCCCCCCTCCTGCGATGCACTGCCGGCCTTCCTCCTTCTCTCTCACACAACTGCAACATGAGTGTCACTGCCTGCATTGGCGATCTGTCTTCATATGGTAAAGGGAGCATGACCAGTGCTCCCTTTCCATATGGAAGCAGATACCTTCTGTCTTTGGCTGCGGTCTTGGCTGTCAAGGTTGACAGCTGGGACCTCAGCATTAGGCAAAAGGTTAGATCTTGGTACTATGTCAACAGGGTATGCTGAGAAAAGTACCCTGTGATGTAGTATCACTAACTACATCCAATAGGACCAAGTGGTTTGTAACACTGTTTATGGAAAGTGATTTCAAACATGACCATGTTAGGTTTGATATTATTTCTGTATTGTTTGATAGCACTTAATCCAATATAGCTTTATTCCTAGTTGGCTCCTCTATTAATTGTATTTGAAAAATAGTGGATTTGATATTGCAAAGTCACCCAAATGATGCATACAAAGCATCAACTTTGGCAATCACAATCCAACAGACTAAGGACCCAGTGATCAAAAGTTTGTGACCAAAAACTTGAAAAAACCATGTTTAGCTTTGCAGGCACACTCTTGGTGCAATTATAAAAAAAAAAAAAGGGCTGTCCCTGCGAGTGGAGAGATGTCTCCAATAGAATTAAGGAGAGCTCTCTGCTATGTAAAAGTTCACAATATAGGATGAAGCATACAGGGAGAACCTGGCATATGTTTAATCTTTAATATTACGCCTACTCCAAATCAAAATGCGTTGTTTTCAGTGCAATGTACCTTAAAATTGCTGCTATTTCATATACATAAGTTTTTCATTTAGAATAATTAGTGTTTTGAGTATTTTGAATAAAGCTCACAAACTTTTCATTTGTGAGAAAGAACAGTGAAATCTATAGAGTGGAAATGTTTAGAGAATTATGCTGGGATTTTAGAGACAATTTCATACACACCCATGGAATGCTTATGTTCAGCTTATTTTATGACAAAAAACAATTATAAATTTCTATCGGCTAGATTACGAGTTGTGAGTTAAGGTAAAAAAGCAGCGTTAAGAGGTCCTAACGCTGCTTTTTTACGCCCCCTGCTATTACGAGTCTTGCAGGTTTAGGAGCACCGCACACTTCTTTGGCCTTACCGCAAAATGACTTACGTAAACTTTGTAAACCCTTTTTTCTATGGGACTTCCATAGCGCAGGTATTACGAGTCTGTCCTGGGAGGCCAAAAAGTGAGCGGTACAGCCTCTACCTCCAAAGTCAATAGTTAAGAGTTATATGGTACAACGCCGTAGCATAAAACTCATAAGTAAAGTGCTAAGAAGTACACTAACACCCATAAACTACCTGTTAATCCCTAAACCGAGGCCCTCCCGCTTAGCAAACACTAAATTTTAACCCCTAATCTGCCACTCCAGACATCGCCGCCACTATAATAAACATATTAACCCCTAAACCGCCACACTCCCGCCTCTCAAAAACTAGTTAAATATTATTAACCACTAATCTGCCACCCCTAACATCGTCGCCACCTACATTATACTTATTAACCCCTAATCTGCCGTAACCAATGTTGCCGCCACTATATTAAATGTATTAACCCCTAAATCTAAGTCTAACCCTAACACCCCCTAACTTAAATATAATTTAAATAAATCTAAAGAAAATTATTATAATTAAAGGGACAGTCTACCATAGAATTGCTATTGTTTTAAAAGATAGATACTCCCTTTATTACCCATTCCCTAGTTTTCCATAACCAACACAGTTATATTAATATACTTTTTACATCTGTGATTACTTTGTATCTAGGAACCTTCTTAGGCTTAGAAATTAGCATATGAGCCTACCTATGTTTAGTTTAAACTAAGAATACCAAGAGAAAAAAGCAAATTTGATGATAAAACGAAATTGGAAAATTGATTAAAATTAAAAGTCCTATCTGAATAATGAAAGTTTAATTTATACTAGATTGTCCCTCTAACTAAATTATTCCTATTTAAAACTAAATACTTACCTATAAAATAAACCCCAAGCTAGCTACAATATAACTAATAGTTACATTGTAGCTAGCTTAGGGTTTATTTTTATTTTACAGGCAAGTTTGTATTTATTTTAACTAGGTAGAATAGTTATTAAATAGTTATTAACTATTTAATAACTACCTAGCTAAAATAAATACAAATTGACCTGTAAAATAAAACCTAACCTAAGTTACAATAACACCTAACACTACACTACAATTAAATACATTAACTAAATTGGCCAACTGCCTAAACGATAGGACGCACCATCTTATAGCTCCTGAAATCTAGCTGTCAAAATACTAATTTATGGTATTCTAAGTGTGCAAATACCTCACTTTCTAGCTCATCTGACCCACTGGGACCCGGATCGATACTTTGGGACCACGGAAAAGCATACTTAATATAAAAGTGACACTGAGGCCTAACGGCAAGCTGAGACCGCAGCTGAGCGTATAACAACACACCTCTGGTAGCCTACGCATTAAATTGACAGACAGAAAAATCACGCCTATAACCTTGATACCTCCTCAACATTAGCATGGAGAGGCAAATCCGTGCTACACTGGCAGACTTATTATACTCTATGGACTTACACCAGCAGGCTCTAGTTGCAGACCTGAGGGCCGTTATGGACAGACCACAGACTACAATGCCGCTGAGTGAAGTCGGGAGAGAAACTGAAGGGTCTGCATTAGACCCACCACAAAGTCACAAGGCTGATCGTGAGGAGTCACCCAATAAGGACAGTTATGGCCTCAGTTGTATGAAGACGAAGCAAACAGGCATGGATGGGCAGTATAGCTCCTTAGACACAGACGAACACTACAGTACCTTACAGCCCGACTCTATTTTTGCTGAACCGGCGCAACAGAGTGCCATTATGCCGGTTGGTTCACCTAGAGACTCGTCAGTAGAATTAAGGGCTCAGCTGAGCGCAAAGACGAACGCGCACCCTGAACTGAGAGCTAAGCGGAGCATAGAAGTAATAACTCACGCCGCATTACACAGAGCAGGAAAGACTATCTATGGCCGCAAAGAATTTGGCACATGTATCTCGGTTACCACGGACAGGCAGCTTGCCGAGATGGAAGCGACTCCGCTTACATTTCCCTTTGCTCCCGGGCATGGCTACTCACCTCACAGACTGACCCACGCTGAGACCCTAGCAAGGCCCCCTGTTAGATCAGGGGTGGGGTAATGAGAAACCCCCCCCAAGCTCTCTACTACACCCCTACCGGCCCAGATTCAGAACCCACGCAAGCACAAGCTGTAGGCTACATATATTTGAGACATTTCTAGTAGCGCTGCTACTGAATATCTTCTGTTCATGCTATGGGACATAGATTTGTAATTGTACTGTCCTGTCTTTGACTCTCCTGACGAAAGGGTCCCTTATGTTTGGTTTATCACTTAAATGGCGTCACCCTTTATTTTTGCACTATTCACTTAGTTCAACAGTTAGCTTAGGACTATTGTGTGTTAATTCCTGTTTTTCCCTTAAGTATTACTGTGCACTAAAACCTGTATTACCTACTGAGAGCTTCACCCGTAATAATGGGGCTGTGAGATTATAACAAAGAGATAAGTTCACACTGCTTATATTAACATTTATATCTGGTCACACTCTATCTATACATGATTGGTGCTGCTTCATTGGAGTATATAGCTCAACCTCAAGTACACATATACATGTCATACTAATTTCTAGGGATAGTTTTTTTCTCCCCCCATTAGAATGCTCCTAAAGACATGTACAATAGAGCCACCTAGGATCTCCTCTTTATGATATAGTTTCAGCAATTTTAACAGATGCTGGATATCACACTTTAAGTAATAGCTGCCGCTTAAGTTTTAGGTTTTGTCAGTGTACATACCCCCCCCCCCCCGCCTAAATAAAATAGCCAGTAGAGGTCCATTTATTACTCACTGATCTCAATATAACTAGTTACCTAACTGTATAACTTACAAAGTTACCTTAGGCGATAGTGTTATAATTGCTTATCAATGTCCCTTGTGCCCTGCTTGCATACCTATAAATGTAGTATAAACATTTTGGGCTCTTTTCTACAATATACTAGCCCCCTCTTTGTATTGCTCCACTACTATAATACTACTAAGCACACTCACACCTATAGTATAAACTCAACATAATATAGGATGTCGTCTAGCAGCAATTAGGCTATTAACCCTCCTTGGTAAATATATTTTTGGCTATAACGTCACCATTAAGCATATCTGTTGCCATTTCACTAAGTTTTTTAAGGCATAGCTTATTATTTATTCAAAGGATAATGGATTCATTTATGGTATCCTCTTATTCTGTTTATATTCTGACGCCAAGTTATGTTACTGTATAAGTTGAGTGGATGTGTATATGCTGCCTAGGACACCCCCTATGGCTTCTATGCACAGATTTCCTTCACCCTGTCATAGCAGATATCTATAATTGTTAGTCACCTTTGTTAGTAGGATATACATGCCTCTGGGGGTAACTTTTAGATTATGTCACTCCTATTGTTGCCTAAATGTTCTGGTATCTTTATTCTATGTGGTATCTGCTCTCATTATGTGTGATTGTATGACTGTCATCTCTAGTTTCTCTATAGTCTTGTCCACATTATTAGTACATATTATTTGTTCCTGTTGAGCCTCTCTCCTCCCTTTCCCGCTGGTACTTTATGCCTGCGGGTCATATCCCTACTCCTTTTTCCCGCATCGCCTATAGGTGGCACTCCCCTAGGAGAGGGGCTCACCCAGAGGTCTCCTATGCTCCATTCATTCTAAAGTCCCCCTCACCACATAATAACTTGCTGTTTGGGGTTAAGCGATTATCTATGTTATATACTTTTTCTTTCCATATGAGTTAGATGTTCTATCTATACAAAGTATGCATATCCTCTTCCATGCTCATATGTGCGCCAAGCTGTCAATTACCATACGACTAGACGTGTCACTTTATCCCTCAGTTAATTAACTTTAGAGACCCTCAACCTTATTGGTACAATCATATTATTAGGGAGAGTCTAAATGGCAGATAATAACCTAATTCGCTCTATGATCTACTAGATATAATCTTGTCTAGACAGTCCTGGGGCCCCTCCACTCGAACACTTCTAAGTTCCTATCATGTACCTTAAACTACTTATACTTATATAAGGCTGCACCCTCCGCCTCTCGACCGCCTCCCCTATATGTATAGCGGTGATTATCCGCTGAATATCCCCCCCCTATATATCTCAGCCCAAGAGTGGCTGACACATAAGCTAATTCTCCACAGCGTTATACCTTTGACTCAGATAATCTATCGATTGTTTTCTATAGTACTGTGGAGATCATTTGTTAATAATTTAACATAAAATGAAGTTATATTCCACCTCGCCTAAACATTTGTCTATCTTCATGTTAAGATTTGATATGTAATTATCTTGTTGCATGTATATTTTATCTTTCTTTTTCTAATAATGTCAGTTTATAGACAATGTATTACTTAATCCGATGTAACATTGACATCAGGGCGACTCTTGTTTGTTAATCTATACTTTAACTTCAATAAAAAAATTATTTAAAAAAAAAAAAAAAAAAAAAAATTAACTAAATTAAAAACAATTAAATACATTAAATTAAATTAGCTAAATCACAAAAAAAACAAAACACTAAATTACAGAAAATAAAAAACAAATTACAGATCTTTAAACTAATTACACCTAATCTAATAGCCCTATCAAAATAAAAAAGCCCCCCCCCCAAAATAAAAAAGCCCCTAGCCTAAACTAAACTATCAATAGCCCTTAAAAGGGCCTTTTGCGGGGCATTGCCCCAAAGTAATCAGCTCTTTTACCTGTAAAAAAAAATACAAACAACCCCCCCAACAGTAAAACCCACCACCCACACAACCAACCACACAACCAACCCCCCAAATAAAATACTAACTAAAAAAACCTAAGCTCCCCATTGCTCTGAAAAGGGCATTTGGATGGGCATTTCCCTTAAAAGGGCAGTTAGCTCTTTTGCGGCCCAAAGCCCTAACCTAAAAATAAAACCCACCCAATACACTCTTAAAAAAACCTAACACTAACCCCCTGAAGATCGACTTACTGTTCTGAAGAAGTCTTCATCCAAGCCGGGCAAAGTGGTCCTCCAGACGGGCAGAAGTCTTCATCCAAACGGCATCTTCTATCTTCATCCATCCGACATGGAGCGGGTCCATTTTCAAGACATCCGACGCAGAGCATCCTCTTCATCCGGAGTCTTCTTACTGAATGAAGGTACCTTTAAGTGACATCATCCAAGATGATGTCCCTTAGATTCCGATTGGCTGATAGAATTCTATCAGCCAATCGGAATTAAGGTAGAAAAAATCTTATTGGCTGATGCAATCAGCCAATAGGTTTGAAGTTCAATCCTATTGGCTGATCCAATCAGCCAATAGGATTGAGCTCGCATTCTATTGGCCGTTCCAATAGAATGCAAGCTCCGCGTCGGATGGATGAAGATAGAAGATGCCGTCTGGATGAAGACTTCTGCCCGTCTGGAGGACCACTTTGCCCGGATTGGATGAAGACTTCTCTCGGCTTCGTTAAGGACTTCGGCCCAGTTGCATGAAGACTTCTGCCGCTTCCTTGAGGATGGATGTCCGGTCTTCAGAACAGTAAGTCGATCTTTAGGGGGTTAGTGTTAGGTTTTTTAAGGGTGTATTGGGTGGGTTTTATTTTTAAGTTAGGGCTTTGGCCCGCAAAATAGCTAACTGCCCTTTTAAGGGCAATGCCCATCCAAATGCCCTTTTCAGGGCAATGGGGAGCTTAGGTTTTCTTAGTTAGGTTGTCATTTGGGGGGTTGGTTGTGAGGGTGGTGGGTTTTACTGTTGGGGGGTGTTTGTATTTTTTTTTTTTACAGGTAAAAGAGCTTATTTCTTTGGGGCAATGCCCCACAAAAGGCCCCTTTAAGGGCTATTGATAGTTTAGGCTAGGGTTTATTTTGGGGGGGCTTTTTTATTTTGATAGGGCTATTAGATTAGGTGTAATTAGTTTAAATATCTTGTAATTTGTTTATTATTTTCTGTAATTTAGTGTTTTTTTAGTACTTTAGCTAATTGTATTTAATTTATTTAATTGTATTTAATGTAGGTCATTTAATTGTAGTGTAGTGTTAGGTGTTAGTGTAACTTAGGGTAGGTTTTATTTTACAGGTACTTTTGTATTTATTTTAGCAGTGTAGTTATTAAATAGTTACTAACTATTTAATAACTATTCTACCTTGTTAAAATAAATACAAACTTGCCTGTAAAATAAAAATAAACCCTTAGATAGCTACAATGTAACTATTAGTAATATTGTAGCTAGCTTAGGGTTTATTTTACAGGTAAGTATTTAGTTTTAAATAGGAATTATTTAGGTAATAATATTAATTTTTATTTAGATTTATTGTAATTATATTTAAGTTAGGGAGTGTTAGGGTTAGATTTAGGTTTAGGGGTTAATACATTTAGTATAGTGGCGGCAACGCTGGGGGCGGCAGATTAGGGGTTAATAAATGTAGGTAGGTGGCGGCGATGTTAGGGACGGCAGATTAGGGGTTAATAATATTTAACTAATGTTTGCGAGGCGGGGGGAGTGCGGCGGTTTAGGGTTAATATGTTTATTATAGTGGCGGCGATTTCCGGAGCAGTAGATTAGGGGTTAAAAAATATAATGTAGGTGGCGACGATGTCGGGGCGGCAGATTAGGGGTTAATAAGTGTAAGATTAGGGGTGTTTAGACTCAGGGTTCATGTTAGGGTGTTAGGTGTAAACATAAATTTTATTTCCGCATAGGAATCAATGGGGCTGCGTTACTGAGCTTTACGCTGCTTTTTAGCAGGTGTTAGACTTTTTCTCAGCCGGCTCTCCCCATTGATGTCTATGGGGAAATCGTGCACGGGCACGTACGACCAGCTCACCGCTGACTTAAGCAGCGCTGGTATTGTAGTGCGGTAAGGAGCACAATTTTGCTCAACGCTCACTTCTTGCCTTTTAACGCCGGGTTTGTAAAAACCCATAATACCAGCGCTCTAGGTAAGTGAGCGGTGAGAAAAAACTGCCCGTTAGCACCGCACAGCTTCTAGCGCAAAACTCGTAATCTGGCCGTATGTGTTTTTTGCACATCCCGTGTACTTGAATTCTGATTAATGCTGTAAATATGTCATACAATTTATTCCTGTGTAATTTAAATAAAAATTTAATGTTTTTGATAAAATACGATTTTTGGTGAACTATTTTGTTATCATTTTTGATTCATCTTAACAAAACATTTTTCCTGTGTATTTTTATGTGAATGGTTCAATTATTCATAATTATTGTATGATTTTTAAAATTACAATTTTCATTGTGCACCTTTGTAATATTTGCATCTCCTTGCCATCTGAAAATCTTAGCGAGGCATTCTGTTTTCAGTGTAAAAAGTAGCTTTAGATAATTCCACCAAGCAATCTTAAAAAATCTCGCCAGCCCAGATACCTTTAAATTATCGGTCCCTAAATATTGACAACAAAATGGTCACATCAAAGTCGGCAGCCAAAGGCTGATAACATGCTACAGATAAATGATAATGATATCGGCAACCGATCTGTGCATGCTTGGATCTGAAAAAAAAAAGGCGTTACTGCCCATGCTAACAATGGTCACACCCCTTTTAATGATGAATGCATAAAACTAAATTTAAAATAAAATTATACGGAAAACATCACCACCATCAATTAAATGTAAAAGCATGATGGAAACATGACAATATTGCCACAAGATGCAGAGGAAGTAGAGAATGTTGGACCAGCAGAATAAGGATGAGAGGCCTTGTCAGTTAGTAAGAGTCTGGGTACCCTAGAAAGCAGTTGTATCTTTTTGTGTTTCTCCAAACAATCTTACACATGGCCAAGCTTGATCACGCCTATGATATTCAATATCCATTTATCCACAACATCAACATTGCAATGTTAAAGTTTTGCTTCGCAAAATATATTATTTTTAAAAATGGTTTCATTGAATGTAGGCCAATGTGTTGTTTAATATGCATGATAGAAATTTTAGTTTGAAGAAGACTTGTGCACCACTGAATAATTCATTTTGGATGAATCATTCCGAACAAATATTTTGAAAATTTAGTTTTTTAGAATATATTTAAAAACTAAACGAATACTGGAATATTCTGCAACATTTAAATTTGTTTTCATTAAAAGAATGTGAATGTTCCTTTCATGCAGGTGCGTACTTACCTTTAGGGGGTACTGCACTAATTCCGACCCTTCTTCACAGAACACTCTAATAGGCGGCTTAGTGCACACTAAACCTTCTAAAAACAATTAGTGACAAGTTGTATATAAACCATGTTTGGCATATTCAGAAATTAAATAGCAATGTTTCAAGCCAAGCAATATCTGTAATTTCCAGCATTTCCTTTTTTTAATGTTTTGACTCATTGTTTTATGACTTGGCTAAATATTGAGGTTTCCATGCTGACCCTAATTCATGTTAATGGCTCTGTATTAAAGCCTACAATAGGAAGAACATCCAGGGGAGAAAGTGAGAGCAAAGAAAGTGTGTGTGGGGGTGGGAATGGAGATCTGAGGGCATGAAGATCGGGTACTGGAGGGAGGAGAGGAAGGAAGGCATAATATGGAGGGAGGGGCATATGCAGAAAGAATAAGATACATGCACTAACAGGATGTTGTAGATGGAAAAGAGAAGAGAGAGGATAAGAAAACCCTCACAGCTAAAGTCTGAAGACATGAGCAAGAGGGGTAACTGACAGATGTCAGAAGCAGCACAGAGGAGGAGGAACAATCTACACTTGACCAACTTAAATGGCAAACTTGCATTATTCAACAGCTTCTACAATGAACAGCATCTAGAAAAGAACATACTTTTCATTAGAGCTCTAGTGAAATAAAAGTATATTATCTTTTTAGTCCCCAAAGATAACACACGTGGCGCATACCCCAATTACACTAAGTGATGTCAGCTCTCTAACCTGGTGAGAAGCCCAGGACTCTAGCACCAAATAGTTTAGTAACATTACATCAATTACTCGTAAATATGTATTGAAGATGGTGCCAATATAACATGGAATAAGAAATGGTTACAAAACTACAAAAATCAATCAACACTAATAATAAATATGAAATTAATATCAAAATTATGATTTTTTGATAGACATGTGCATGGCGAAAAAATTCGGTTCGGTTTGGATCGATTTGGATTTTTTTGAATTTCGGTTCGGAGCGATTCGAATTCGGAAAAATTTGAATCAATTCGGTTCGGATTTGTTTCGGATTCATTCGGATTCTAATAAATTTTGGTTCGGTTTTGTTTCGGATTCATTCGGAGTCAAATAAATTCGGCTGGATTTGGTTCAATTCGGTTCGGAAATTCTGAATTTCGGTAAGTGTTAGGTGGGATTAGACTAGTATTATGTACTAAATTCGGCCTGGATTTGGTTCGGTTTGGAATATCGGTAAGTGTTAGGTGGGATTAGACTTATACTGTACAATACTAGTGTAATCCATGGCCATCCGAAACTCGGCAGTATTTTAATTCGGAAATTCAGTTCGATTCGAATCGCCGAATTTTCCGAATTTCCGAAACGAATCGCACATATCTAATTTTTGATCAATGGGTCTAATAAATTGGCAAGGGCTACTGCAAGTTTACATGGGAAAGGGAAACTTTGCTGGGGAGATTGAAGTTATCAGGGGGGCACACTTTACATACTGCAGCCATTACAAATCAAGATTATTCGGTTTTCAGCGTATACATTTATTTATTTATTGCATCTCGTTTTGCATGCCTGTGTTTTTTCTATTATGCCTAAATGTAGCCACCAATCAGCAAGTGCTAACCATGTGCTGAACCTAAATGGGCCGCTTACTTTCCTGCTTTTTCAAATAAAGATAGCAATGAGAACAGATAAAATTGTTATAATAAGAGTAAAGTAGAACGTTGCTTAAAATTGCTGCTCTATCTGAATCATGAAATAAAAAAATTATGTTTTGTGTCCCTTTAAATGACAATGACAAGAGGCATACATATGCACCCACTAATAAGCAGCAAACATAGTGTATTGATGCTTCTTTCCTACCTAGGTATGCTTTCAACAAATGATACAAAGAGAATGAAGCAAATGAGTATGATATGATATAATGTGATGTAATCTAGCTTTGGACACACTTGGGGAATTTTACCAGACCAGCTCTGGTGAAGTTTTCCCATGTCCTGATATCCACCAAAATGAGGGAGAATTTCCTTGTTTTCCTTCCATGATGCAGTTGCTGAAAACTACTCTCCCCCTAGACTTTAATGGGTATTTTTTTTTATAGAAGACGCCTTTAGATAAACTTTTATAAATGATTGGGATTGACCTAAGTATGACTTACCAAGCTTATCAAATTTACTATTGCATTTTATCTTTACGTGACCTTGGCTTCTTGGGTATTTTTAGTTTGTGAGAGGAAAAAGTCACTTTCTAGAAAACCAACTATCTTCCCTTGGTATAGCCACTCGTATACCAGTTTTCTTTCACATCATCAATTTCTATTTCAAAAATAATTTTGGGGTTCTTCACAATCCTTTAGAAAAGGTTATATAATGAATTTGCTACATAAATTCATTATTAAAGGGACATAATACTCATTTGCTAAAATCAATTGAAAATGATGCAGCATAATTGTAAAAAACTGACATAAAAATATCACCTGAACATCTCTATGTAAAAAAGAAAAATATTTTACCTCGAAAATTCTTCAGCTCTCAATAATAAGTGCTCCGCGAACAGTTATTTTTAATGCTACTGACTGTTGCATGTTGAAAAAGAAAAAAAAAACAACCAATCATTTTAACAGTTGCTGACGTCACACTTTGCTTTACCGTAATAATCTCATGAGGGAAATAAGATGACTGTGCCTGCATAGGCCAGATACATGATCCCTTGCAAGTCCTGGGATCTGCATCCTGATTGGCTGCTTAAATTCGCTTTACAATGGATGGGGCTACTGAGGAAATTTTGAGGTAAATATATCTTCAGTTTTTATCCAGAGATGATTAGGTGATATGTCCCTTTTCAGCATTTTATAGCTATGCTGCATCACTTTCAGGTTCTGAAGTATTTAGGTATCACGTCCCTTTAAAGTCTGTGACAGTTTTTGTAGATAAATAATTTGCTAAGCATTTTCTGAAGGATTGTAATTGATCCATTTAAGGTAAAAAAAATTGATAACAGAAGTAAATTGGGAAGCTTTTTGTTTAATTTCATGAACCTGCCTGAATTATGAATAAAATGGGTTTAACGTGCCTTTAAATGCCACCTGATCCTGATAATATCTAGTCATCTGTGTATTTTTACCTTATCCTCAGAGGACTTGGTTTTCAAAAACATATATGCTTCTATATGCTTCTATATATATATAAAACACTATGGGACCAGATTACAAGTGGTGCATTATTTAGTGCTTTTGCTCACACAAACACAGATAGAAGTAAAGCAGATAATAGCATTCGCGTTAACTTCACCTCCCCATAAGACTTCAATGGAGCTTGCAAACTGAAAAGGCCCTGACAATTTATTGCATGTGCACTAACCTGACATACATTAGACCCAATTCCAAAAAGCAATTATGAATATTTTACATTCCACTGTTCTCACAAAGAAAATATATTTCTTTATTTTTTTTTCTACATGAGTAGAAGGCCTCCAAAAATTGTTTAATTTAATGAGAGTCCCACGATCCATTTTTTCGAAGAAAATATATTTCTATACGTATATGATGTATTTTATGTAAATATATATCTATGCCTATATATCTATATTAATATATATAGGTATATATATATATATATATATATATATATATATACACATAAACACGGTATATATATACACTTATCTATTTAAAAATAAATAGAATATTTCCCCTATACGAAGAACATTGGTATGTAAAATAGTAAATACACAGTAAAATGTATTAAAAAGATTTTTCCTGTTTTCAGGTATTTGAAAAACATAATTTATGTAAGAACTTACCTGATAAATTAATTTCTTTCATATTGGCAAGAGTCCATGAGCTAGTGACATATGGGATATACAATCCTACCAGGAGGGGCAAAGTTTCCCAAACCTCAAAATGCCTATAAATACACCCCTCACCACACCCACAATTCAGTTTAACGAATAGCCAAGCAGTGGGGTGATAAAGAAAGGAGTAGAAAGCATCAACAAAGGAAATTTGGAAATAATTATGCTTTATACAAAAAATCATAACCACCATAAAAAGGGTGGGCCTCATGGACTCTTGCCAATATGAAAGAAATGAATTTATCAGGTAAGTTCTTACATAAATTGTATTTTCTTTCATGTAATTGGCAAGAGTCCATAAGCTAGTGACATATGGGATATCAATACCCAAGATGTGGAGTCTTCCATTCAAGAGTCACTAGAGAGGGAGGGACTAAAAACAAAAACAGCCATATTCCGCTGATAAAATAATCCACAACCAAAAAATAAGTTTATTTTCACTTTTGAAAGAAAAAAACTTAAATCAAAAAGCAGAAGAATCAAACTGAAACAGCTGCCTGAAGAACTTTTCTACCAAAAACTGCTTCCGAAGAAGCAAATACATCAAAATGGTAGAATTTAGTAAATGTATGCAAAGAGGACCAAGTGGCTGCTTTGCAAATCTGATCGACTGAAGCTTCATTCTTAAAAGCCCATGAAGTAGAGACCTGATCTAGTAGAATGAGCTGTAATTCTCTGAGGCGGGGTTTGACCCGACTCAAAATAAACTTGATGAATCAAAAGTTTCAACCAAGAAGCCAAGGAAACAGCAGAAGCTTTCTGACCTTTCCTAGGACCAGAAAATAAAACAAATAGACTAGAAGTCTTGCTGAAATTTTTAGTAGCTTCCACATAATATTTCAAAGCTCTTACCACATCCAAAGAATGTAAGGATCTCTCCAAAGAATTCTTAGGATTAGAACATAAAGAAGGGACAACAATTTCTCTACTAATGATGTTAGAATTCACAACCTTAGGAAAAAATTGAAAAGAAGTCCGCAAAACTGCCTTATCCTGATGAAAAATCAGAAAAGGAGACTCACAAGAAAGAGCAGATAGCTCAGAAACTCTTCTAGCAGAAGAGATAGCCAAAAGGAACAACACTTTCCAAGAAAGTAGTTTAAATGTCCAAAGAAATGCATGGGCTCAAATGGAGGAGCCTGTTAATGCCTTCAAAACCAAATTAAGACTCCAAGGAGGAGAAATTGACTTAATGACAGGCTTAATACAAATTAAAGCCTGTACAAAACAGTGTAATTCAGGAAGTATAGCAATTTTTCTGTGAAATAAAACAGAAAGAGCGGAGATTTGTCCTTTCAAGGACTTGCAGACAAACCCTTATCCAGACCATCCTGAAGAAACTGCAAAATTCTAGGAATTCTAAAAGAATGCCAAGAGAATTTATGAGAAGAACACCATGAAATGTAAGCCTTCCAAACTCTATAATAAATCTTCCTAGAGACAGATTTATGAGCTTGTAACATAGTATTAATCACTGAATCAGAGAAACCTCTATGACTTCGAACTAAGCGTTCAATTTCCACACCTTCAAATTTAATGATTTGAGATCCTGATGGAAAAACGGACCTTGAGATAGTAGGTCCGGCCGTAACGGAAGTGGCCAAGGCGGGCAACTGGACATCCGAACCAGATCCGCATACCAAAACCTGTGTGGCCATGCTGGAGCCACGAGCAACACAAAAGACTGTTCCATGATGATTTTGGAAATCACTCTTGGAAGAAGAACTAGAGGCGGGAAGATGTAAGCAGGTTGATAACACCATGGAAGTGTCAGCGCATCCACTGCTTCCGCCTGAACATCCCTGGACCTGGACAGGTATCTGGGAAGTTTCTTGTTTAGATGAGAGGCCATGAGAGCTATCTCTGGAAGCCCCCACATCTGAACAATCTGAGAAAACACATCTGGATGGAGAGACCACTCCCCTGGATGTAAAGTCTGGCGGCTGAGATAATCCGCCTCCCAATTGTCTACACCTGGGATATGCACCGCAGAGATTAGACAGGAGCTGGATTCCGCCCAAGCAAATATCCAAGATACTTCTTTCATAGCTTGGGGACTGTGAGTCCCACCCTGATGATTGACATAAGCCACAGTTGTGATATTATCTGTCTGAAAACAAATGAACGGTTCTCTCTTTAGTAGAGGCCAGAACTGAAGAGCCCTGAGAATTGCACAGAGTTCTAAAATATTTATTGGTAATCTCGCCTCTTGAGATTTCCAAACCCCTTGTGCTGTCAGAGACCCCCAAATGGCTCCCCAACCTGAAAGACTCGCATCTGTTGTGATCACAGTCCAGGTTGGGCGAACAAAAGAAGCCCCTTGAACCAAACGATGGTGATCTATCCACCATGTCAGAGAGCGTCGTACATTGAGAAAGTTGATGCAAGCCGCAACATCACCCAAAGAAATAGCAGGTCTGAGAAGATGACCTGAATATAAATAGGCCTTCCTTAGATAAGATTCAAGCTTCCTATCTAAAGGATCCTTAAAGGAAGTGCTATCTTCCTAGGAATAGTAGTACGTTTAGAAAGAGTAGAAATAGCCCCATCAACTTTGGGGATCTTTTCCCCAAAACTCTATAGATTTTGCTGGTAAAGGATACAATCTCTTAAACCTTGAAGAAGGAATAAAGGAAGTACCTGGCTTATTCCATTCCCTAGAAATCATATCAGAAATAGCCTCAGGAATGGGAAAAACACCTGGGGAAACCACAGGAGGTTTAAAAACAGCATTTAAACGTTTATTAGACTGAACGTCAATAGGACTGGTTACCTCAATATCCAAAGTAATTAACACTTCTTTTAATAAAGAACGCATATAACTCTATTTTAAATAATAAGTAGATTTGTCAGTGTCAATATCTGAGGAAGGATATTCTGTTTCAGATAGATTCTCAGCAGAAGAGGATGAGTTATTATGTTGTTGGTCATTTGAAATTTCATCAGCTAAATGAGAAGTTTTAAAAGACCTTTTACGTTTATTAGAAGGTGGATAATGCAGACAAAGCCTTCATAATAGATTCAGAAACAAATTCTTTAAAATTTACAGGTATATCATGCACATTAGAAGTTGAAGGAACTGCAACTGGCAATGTACTATTACTGATAGAAACACTATCTGCATGTAAAAGTTTATCATTACAACTATTACAAATGACATTCGGTGGAATATTTCTACAATTTTGCAACAAATGCACTTAGCTTTGGTAGAAGCGATGTCAGGCAGCAATGTTCCAGCAGAACTTCAGAGACAGGATCGGAATGGGACATCTTGCTCAATGTAAAAGTAAAAAACAACATATAAAGGCAAAATTATCTATTTCCTTAAATGACAGTTTCAGGAATGGGAAAAAATGCAAAAGCATCCGGCCTCTTGATAGAAAAGAAAGCAGGAGGCAAACATGAATGGGGTATTGAAATAATGAAAAATTTGGCGCCAAGTATGACGCACAACGTAACTTAAACTTTTTTGGCGCCAAAAATGACCGGAAATGACACACTTGCGTTACTAATGACGCCGCATGTGAAAAGGTCCTCGGCGTCACGTATGACGCCGGAAATGACGAAGTTGCGTCAAAAACGTATTTTTTTTCGCTCCAAAAAAGTTTGTGCCAAAAATGACGCAATAAAGTCTAGCATTACTTTGCAAAAAAAAAAAAAAAGTAGTCCAAATTGAAAAAAAGACTAAACCCCAGGTAAGAAATTAATTTCTTAAAGTGTTTATATTCCAAATATGAAACTGACAGTCTGCAGAAGGAAATACATGAACCTGACTCATGGCAAATATAAGTACAATACATATATTTAGAACTTTATATAAATGCACTAAAGTGCCTAAACCATAGCTGAGAGTGTCTTAAGTAATAAAAACATACTTACCCAAAGACACCCATCCACCATATAGCAGATAGCCAAACCAATACTAAAACAGTTATTAGTAGAGGTAATGGTAAATTGAGAGTATATCGTCGATCTGAAAAGGGAGGTAGGAGATGAATCTCTAACGACCGATAACAGAGAACTTATGAATAGACCCCCAGTTAGGAAAATCATCGAATTCAAATAAGTGATACTCCCTTCACATCCCTCTGACATTCGCTGTACTCTGAGAGGAATCGAGGCTTCAACAATGCTGAGAAGCGCATATCAACGTAGAAATCTTAGCACAAACTTACTTCACCACCTCCATAGGAGGCAAAGTTTGTAAAACTGAATTGTGGGTGTGGTGAGGGGTGTATTTATAGGCATTTTGAGGTTTGGGAAACTTTGCCCCTCCTGGTAGGATTGTATATCCCATATGTCACTAGCTCATGGACTCTTGCCAATTACATGAAAGTAAATGTATTATATAGTGTATGTATGAGTCTTACACAGAAAGCCAAAATGATCGTCTGGGGTTGTCATGTTCTTTGTTCAGCGTAGAATTGCCCGGTATTTTGGGGCTGGACTGACCCTACTCAGCGGGATCAGACTGATATATTTCAGGAACGTTTCCTCTGTGAAAAGTACAACTGGGCTAAAAAAGGCTGCTCCTAAGTGGTACATTTTAATGTTTATCTTGTGTTTGGTTGCAACCTTTTAATTTAGCCCTTAGCCTTTGCACGACTTAAATCACGCTAAGCTGGCTGGCAAATTTAGTTTGGGCACTCATGTGGTCACGTTTACTTTCTACGTAATATGAGCGCAAGTTAATGTACGTGTGATATTTCATTATCGAACGGTCAAATGTTAGCATGCCACTTCTAATCTAGCCCTATTTGTAAAGAAATCTTATAGTTTATGTAAAGGTAGAGATAAAATAAATTTGATAGAATATTGAGTAAATAAAATAAATATAACTTCAATTCACTAGTTAAACCCCTTAAGGACCGTGAATTTTAGAGAAAAACGTACACAAAGTACCAGAGAATTTTTAGCATTTTTGCTACTACTTAATTAATATAGAAATAGAACTTTGTTTTTTTTTTATTTACCTATCAACACTATATATTTTTTTTAGTAGACAACCCAAGGTATTTTCAAAATCTTTGGATTTCTCACTATAATTATTTAAGCACAACTACTGCAGTCATAAAACAAATGGTTGTAAAAGCTTCTCTGGGGGTCCCCTTTTTTTCAGAAACAACAGACATGCAAGGCTTTGCAATTAGTTTTAGCAATTAGAAGTCTGCTAATTGCAGCTGCGCACACTCCTTCTGAAATTCCCAACAGTGAAGAGGTGTATCAGTGTAGCTTGTTAGGTTAAATTGAGCTGTAATGTAGAGATTACTGTTGCACCCTGGCACCCTCCCACACCTTGGTTCCTACCTGATCCCTCCAAACAGCTCTCTTCCCTCCCTCACCCCCCACTGTTCACAACCATCTTAGATACTGGCAGGTAGTAATTCCAGTATGCAGTTTGTGCAGTTTTTTCTTTTTTTTCTGTAGTGTAGGAAACTACACACTACCTGATCCCCCCAAACAGTTCTCTAACCCTCCCCCTCTCACTAGGTGCCACCATCTTAGGTAATTGGTAGCTATCTGCCAGTATCCATTTTATAGTTTGTTTTTGTTTATTATTTTAAAAAAATAATTCTGTGGTATAGCGATCCCCCCTCCCCCACCGATTGTTCAAATGACCCCCTCCCTCACTGCTTTCTGTAGTGTAGTAAACCCATCCCCCTTCTTACTGATCACATTTTTCTGTAAGTAAGAAAGAACTTCTTCCTTCCCCCTTTTGCAATGCACCGCCCCTCCCTCTTTTCTTCCAATACCACCCACAGCATCACTGCAATCCAATGCAGACAATGACACTGTCTGTATCAGCGATTTGCCTTCATATGGTGAAGGGAACACAATCACATGGCAGCCACTGTTGCATGACAGCCAGGACGGCAGCATGAGGCAGAAAGTTAGACATAGGTACTACGTCAACAGGGTACGTTGAGCAAAGTACCCTATGATAAAGTACTTTTGTTATCAATGTTGCTTCGTTTTTATGGTATTCTTTGTTATAGAGTAATTCTAGGTAAGTTTAGAAGAGTGCACGTGTGCTTAGCCATCTGGCAGCAGTGTTTGCAACAATGTTTATAGCAATGTTATGCATTGCAAACTGCTTTCATAGAGTGTATGCAGCATTCTATGGCAGCAGCTGTTGTATGTATAACATTGCTATAAACATTGTTTCAAACAGTGCTGTCACCTTACTCTTTAACAAAGGATGCTAAGAGAACTAAGCAAAATTGATAACAGTGATAAACTGGAAAATTGTTTACAATTGTATGTTCTGTCCAATAATTTTATGTTTACTCTTGGTTTTACTGTCCTTATAAGGTCACCTTTCCATGTATATGAGAAACCCAGCCTGGTCTATGCTATTATCATTTTTTTTTTTCATTTGACATTAATAGAAAGGGGCAGAAGAATAATTCCATATGAAGAAAGACATGTCATTTATACTTTACATTACAAACCAGTTTTTCCAGCACTGGCTGAAAGTTAACATGTAGAATTAATATGCAGTTAGAGAAGTGTAACGTTTAGATTTGCTGCCAAAATATTAGTACAAAGTGGTAGGTGCTTGTACTCTAGATAATTACTAATGTGCTGTTGGTCAAAAAAAGGTCACTACTTTTATTATTCTATTGCTAAACTTTGGAAAGAGTTTTAGTGGAGCAATATTATTTTACTTCAGCTGGAAAACTTTGCTGTCAGACTAAAGATGGGACGCCAGATTTAATGAATCAGATAGGTGCTGACTCATTAGACTATTATTTACCTTTGTATTGTGCTCAGTGCTAAAATGTGAGAAGTCACCAAATTTATTTCAGCACTGTAACATAGAAATTCATCAGTTTTCATTTGTTTCCTTTAAAAATAATAAAGGGTTAAATACTTACCTTAATGTGCTGGAGAGGGCGCTAACCAGGCTGATCATCTTCTTGTCAGAGCCCCAGCCGCTCTAACAGGAGACTTACTGAGCATGGCTTCCAGGATGTGAACTAAATTTAGTACAGGTCCTGAGAACTGAGAGCGTTAATCCAGGTGTTAGCACGGCCGGGGTTCTGACAAGAAGAGGATCAGGTTAGTGCCTTCTCCAGAACACATTAAAGGGACAATCAACTCAAAATTAAACTTTCATGATTCGGATAGGGCATGCAATTTTAAACAACTTTCCAATTTGCTTTTATCATCAAATTTGCTCTGTTCTCTTGGTATTCTTTGTTGAAAGCTAAACATAGGTAGAGTCATATGCTAATTTCTAAGCCCTTGAAGGCCGCCTCTTATCTCAATGGATTTTTACAGTTTTTTACAGCTAGAGGGCATTAATTAATGTGTACAATATAGATAACATTACCTAGAAGTCAGCACTGATTGGCTAAAATGCAAGTCTGAAAAAAGAACTAAAATAATAGGCAGTCTGCAGAGGCTTACATACAAGGTAATCACAGAGGTAAAAAAGTTTATTAATATAACTGGGGAATGGGTAATAAAGTGATTATCTATATTTAAAAAAAAAAATAATTGTGGAGTAGACTGTCCCTTTAAGGTAAGTATTTCTTCGCTTCAGGTGAAATACACAGTATAACACATTATTAAATATGAATATTGTATAAATATGATTTAACTCGCTTTCATCTACTTAACTGCAAAGGGCTCCAATGCACTAATATTTATGTCTATATGTGTACATATGTATTTATGTGTTTATATGTGTATATTTGTCTATAAATACAGATATACACATTTAAATACATATGTACACACATACAAATATATATATACACATATAAATCTTTAGTAATGTATACGTAGGTATGTCAATGTTAAAACCATTTGCCTGTCTTTTTTAACACCTGAGACCTTTACATCTTTGAGCCCTTATAACTTTTATGTACAATATTTTGTAATAATGTTTAGATAGTGTTATTAGGTGTTTTGTGGCCATTTTTTTGTTTTGGGAAACAGTTAACCAGAGCTCTGAGGTTGCGCTATCCTGACGCGTGTTAAATTCAATTGTGCTCAAGCAATAGCATTTACTTTCAATACAAGTGCTCCTTCCAACATGATAAACCTGATATCGCTTGCGCGTAGCTGTTAGCGCACCACTCGTAATCTGGCCCGTAATAGTTGATTCAATATCCATGGTATAAATTAATTGAGTTTGCCATTCCTTTAAACAGACAGTGCACTGTAAAAAAGTTTTTTCTCTTGGTATTCTTTGTTGAATGCTAAACCTAGGTGGCTCATAAGCTAATTTCTAATCCTTAAAGGCCGCCTCTTCTCCTCAGTGCATTTTACAGTTTTTCACAGCTAGACAGCGCTATTTCATTTGTGCCATATAGATAACATTGTGCCCATGCCTGGGGAGTTATTTATGAGGAGGGCAACTGATTGGCTTTAATGCAAGTCTGTCAAAAGAACTGAGATAGGAGGCTGTCAGAAGATGATTAGATACAAGGTAATCACAGAGTAAAATGTGTATTATTATTATTTTTATTATTATTATCTGTGTTGGTTATGCAAAACTGGGGAATGGGTAATAAAGGGATTATCTATCTTTTAAACAATAACAATTCTGGGGAATGGGTAATAAAGGGATTATCTATCTTTTAAACAATAACAATTCTGGAGTAGACTGTGCCTTTAATGTGTTTCCAATGACCTGTTATACCAGCTGTAGAGTACAAAATCTGTAAGAAATGGCTTTGTTTAATATGAAAATAGCTGGGTTTGTACTTTTAACCAAAAATTCTATTACATGGATGGAGCTTGCCAGTTAAATCAGATTTCTTTATTTTAATCACTTTCTGTACAAACTCATGCTTCTTTATATTATCACTGTCTGTATAAACATTGTATTACTTATCTCTCCTAATCCCCACTGGGAGTGGCATTTCTTCTGCTGGCTATGTTTGCACATCTTTTCTATAGCCAATACTTAAAGGGACATGGCACCCCAACCTATTTTCCAATGTACTATTATCAGATTTGCTATGTTCTCATGTTATTCTTTGTTGGAGAGATATCTAGATAGGTAGTGTGCACATGCCTGAATCACTACATGACAGGAAATAGTGTTGCCATCTAGTGTTCTTGTTACTGTATAACATTGTTGCAAAACTGCTGCCATATAGTGCTGCAGACACGCGCACACTCCCGAGCTTACATCCCTGCTTTTCAACAAATGATAACAAGTAAACAAAGAAAATGTGATAATGTGATAATTGTATCTGAATCATGAAAGAAAATTTTTGGGTTTATGTCCTTTAAATATATAAACATTCAGTATAGGTAGGGATACCACAGGCAGATCAGCTATTTCAAATGCCGATATAAAGGTAAAGGATCTATTTGTATACTCCAGAAGATAAAATGAATCGAGATCAAATTAAGGGGAGAAAAAAATAGGGTTAAATTGTCCCTTTAAATATCCCCCTAAAGCTTAGAATACATTACTGATGATCATGTCCCTCATACAAATCTTGTGGTAGTGTTTTTGTTTATAATTTATAACACAATTCTTTAAACTCAATATAAACCTAGGTTATAAAAAAATGTTTTTATTGTCTCAAGCATTTTTTGTTTTGTTTAAATATTTTCATATCTTTGGATCTTCATGCCATGCTTTTGGCGCAAGCTCTCAAATGCAAAATTGATAGCAGAAAATGTATATTAATTCTCTGCTATTGGTAGCACGTCTCACAGTTCAGACATGGTTCTGTTATTCAAACGAGAGAAGAGTTTGATAGCTATGCTAATCACTTTTATCTGTGAAAACATAACTAATAGCTTGGTTTACATTTGCCTACATTTATGAGCATAATTTTAGCACATAATTTTATTACGTAATAAAACATAATACTGCGTTAGTCCCTGCTGTGTTTTTTTTTCTTTTAAAGATACCCTAGAATGATTTGCTCTAAACATTCTCACTATTTTAAATTAGCTTATTATTCAAAATTTGACTTGTATAAAATTAATGAAAAATATTTTCAAGCGAGAAATAATAATTGCGCAAGGCAGCATTCTGTATACATAATATTTAGTGAAAAATACTCAAGACGTTTTGCATAATTCATTAAAACATTGCAGAAGACTGTTGAATAAATTGACTCTGCTGTTCTTATCTTCTATCAAAGCTTCAAATGATGCTTTAATAAACCTTTCTATTTCTCTACACATGTACAAATTACCGCGAATGAAGTTTGAACGTTTTACAGTCTTTAATAAGCGCTACACTTTTTAATCAGGACAGTGGTGTGAATTGCAATTAAAGATGACTTTTCTTCTCCTTGTTTACTGTAATCACACGCTATCTCTGCAAAGGCAAAATCCTTTCTTCTTATTTTGTAGAATAGCATTTACATATCCATATGACCGCAAGTGCCTAATGATAAAAAGACTGTACTAACAGAAAACACTTTACCAATTATTAATATCTGTTTATTAGCAATTGTCAGGTTGCTTTATTTTCTGAATGTATATAAAACATGTATCTTTGATGTTATGCTATATCTTGATACTGATATATACAACATTTTACAGAATATATTTAAAAAAAATATACTTCCCTACTAAAAATAATTTTAAAGCTGTAGTTAAAGATATGTTAAAGAAACATTACAGTTAAAAAATTTAAACTACTCCCTGTAAACTGAATGTGTTTACCCCTTGCAAATGAGTTAAACACATAGATAAAGTAACTCCTGGGAGCTGCAGAGCACTGCTTATCCCAAGAAGGGATCAGCCAATGAGCCAACCAGCAGTGGCAGTCGCACGACCCTGCCAATCACTGTCTGTGTTTACACATCAACATATATTAAAGTGTATTAACTACAGTTAGCTAATAATCAACCTAAGTGATACCCCAGTATAAGCATTCCAATCTCAAATGGGTCCACCAACCCACAGTATTTTCCCCAAATCAATACACTTAAAGAGACAGTAAAGTCAAAATTACATTTTCAGGATTCAGGTAGAGCCTGCAATTTAATCAGCATTTAAGTTTACTCCCATTATCTAATTTGCTTTGTTAAAAGCATACCTAGGTATGCTCTGGGCAGCAATACTCTACTGGGAGCTAGCTGTTGATCAGTGGTTGCACATATATGCATAATCATTGGCTCACAAATTGTGTTCAGTGTACCCCAGTAGTGCATTGCTGCTCCTTCAACAAAAGATGCCAAGCAAATTAAATACATATAATAGAAGAAAATAAAAATGTATGTGCTATATAAATCATGAAAGAAAAAAAATGTGTTTTATGTCCTTTTAATCCTTTAACTGCTGGAGCATTTCCATCCCTGTGCTGAGCTGTTTTTTAGTTTCTAGATGTTGCACACATTTAACCCTTGCCGTAAGCCTCTTTCAGTTAGAAAGCAACACATATTATATATATGTTTTTTTTTCAGAAGACCCAGCAGATCACAACTATATTATTATTTTATGTATATATTATGGCCCATGAGAACTGTACAATAAAACATATTAAAAACGCATATATCTTTATTAAAATTTGAATAAATAAGGTTGTAAACAATAGTGTGTGTGTGTTTTTGTAAGCTCTTGAAAAAAGGAACAGTGAAGAGGTTAACCTCTTATAAATAGAGCACTTTGGGTATAGCTATATAACTTTGATGTGCACTCAATTAAATGCACATTTATTAACAGCAAGTGATCACTATTACTGAAGTGATCACCTGGCGATTAAAACCTATAGAGGGGCTTTATATAAAGAGGGATTTTTGCCTTTAAAATAAGGAGTATTAGGGATCTCTAGGCCTTTTTAATGGGCTGTTATGTGTGCCTAGAAACCCCCTTATTAAAAAAAGTGTGTGTGTTTAACTTGTATTTATTTATTTTTTAATGTGTGCTGTATATACCCCCATTTGAAAGAGCAGGCATTTCAAATGGTGGATATTGGGGATTTCTAGGGCGTAAGGGGGACCAAAGGGTTGGAATACTTAAGCCATGCAGCTCTCTTAAGCTCTTCTACAGGCTGATGCCAAGGTGAGGATGTTTGTCATCCACACTAAAGGACTGTGCATCGGGAGCATCTGCAATGCAAGTGTTGGCTAGAGTGGTGTAAATCATTGTTTCTCAACCACAGTCCTCAAGATTTTTATTATAGCTGAACTACGAGCACACGGTGAAATATCAGCTGACCAGTTACTAACCTGCTCTCACCCATACAGCTGATTATTTCCTCCTGTTCTCTAGGTTCAGCTATAATGAAAACCTGGCCTGTTAGGGGTACTTGAGGACCATGGTTGAGAAACATTGGTGTAAATCGCACTGCCACTGGACTGTTACCTACGAGAATGCATAATGCCTACTGTAAAGCTCATTGAGGAAGGTTAATAGTCTGGAGTTGTTTTACACTGTTGGGTTAGGCCCCTTAGTTCCAGTTAAGTTAATCTAAATGCTACAGAACACAAAGAAATGTTAAATATTTAAGGTGCATCTATCTTGTGGCAAGAGATTGGGGAAGGCTCTTTCCCTGTTCCAGTTCCAGCATGGACTGTGCCCTGTGAACAAATCAAGGTCAATGAAGATATGGTTTGGTGTGGAGGAGCTCCAGTGGCCCTGCACAAAACACTGATCTCAACCCTATTGAACACCTATGGGATGAACTGGAACTCCAACGGCAAGTCTGAACTACTTCATCCAACATCAGTGCCCCCTGATCTCACAAATGCTGTTTTTAGCTGAATGGACCGACTATATATGAATGTGCATGTGCTTTGGAATGTGATATCTAACAAAGCATTTAGGTGCAATGGTAAGGTGGTAGGCATACAACAGTGAATAATGTTATTGCTTTAATGAAGGTTTATTATTTTAATGACAAATCTTCAATATATATATAGCTTTATAACTTTGTCCTCCACCCACCGAATAAATTCCATCTGAATAATTAATTATTTCCAAGCCCTCAGTGATACTCATTATTCATATCCAGGCTTTTGAATGAGCATTTGAGTGTGTGCATCTGAAGAAGATTAACAGTGATCGTCACTCAATAAGAATAAGTTGCAGGTCAGCACTCCAGTATGCTGACTGAAGATCCACATGATATTTTTCTAGTGCTAGCTAGCATGATTGGCAGGGGTTAATATGTGACCCACGTATTGCTATCTATATCGCTGTCTGTTTTTAAAATACATGTTTGGAAATAAAGTTAAAGTTTTAATGTTGCAGAGAGTGCTCCTTCTTCTTGTTGTATTGACGCATCGATGCTGGGAGTGGAGAAGCTGCAAATGTGGAGCTGCATTGGACATGTCCAAACTACAAATGAATTACATCAGGCCGATCTGAAAGAGCTATGGAGAAGAATGCCGCAAGCATAAAACATGAACACCTAGATTACGAGTTTTGCGGTAACAGGGATGCGGTGTTAACAAGCCGTTTTCCCTCACCGCTCACCTGCAGACAACGCTGGTATTACAGGTTTTTTTAAACCCGGCGTTAGCCGCAAAAAAGTGAGCGGAGAGCAAAATTTTGCTCCACATCTCACCTCAATACCAGCGTTGCTTACGGTAGAGGTGAGCTGGCTGAACGTGCTCGTGCACAATTTCCCCATAGGAATCAAAAAAGCAGCGTTCAGCTTCTAACGCAGCCCATTGATTCCTATGGGAAAATACTTTTTATGTCTACACCTAACACCCTAACATGAACCCTGAGTCTAAACACCCCTAATATTACACTTATTAACCCCTAATCTGCCACTCCCGACATCGCCGACACCTGCATTTATTATTAACCCCTAATCTGCCGCTCCGGACACCGTCGCCACCTACATTATCCCTATGAACCCCTAATCTGCTGCCCCCAACATCGCAGACACCTACTTTTTATTTACTAACCCCTACTCTGCCTCCCCTAATGTCGCTGCCACCTAACTACACTTATTAACCCCTAATCTGCCACCGCCAACGTCGCCGCCACTATAATAAAGTTATTAATCCCTAAATCTAAGTCTAACCCTAACACCCCCTAACTTAAATATAATTTAAATACATCTAAATAAATTTTTTATCATTAACTAAATTATTCCTATTTAAAACTAAATACTTAACTATAAAATAAACCCAAAGTAAGCTACAATATAACTAATAGTTACATTGTAGCCATTTTAGGATTTATTTTTATTTTACAGGCAAGTTTGTATTTATTTTAACTAGGTAGAATAGTTATTTAATAGTTATTAACTATTTAATAACTACCTAGTTAAAATAAGTAAAAATTTACCTGTAAAATAAACCCTAACCTAAGTTACAATTACACCTAATACTACACTATAATTCAATTAATTACCTAAACGAACTACAATTAATTACAATTAAATTAAATAAACTAAAAGTACGAAAAAAACAAACACTAAATTACAGAAAATAATAAAATAATTACAAGAATTTTAAACTAATTACACCTAATCTAATCCCCCTAATAAAATAAAAAAGCCCTCCCTAAATAATAAAAATCCCTACCCTATACTAAATTACAAATAGCCCTTAAAAGGAGCCTTTTGCAGGGCATTGCCCCAAAGTAATCCAGCTCTTTTACCTGTAAAAAAAAAATACAATACCCCCAACATTAAAACCCACCACCCACCACACCCAACCCTACTCTAAAACCCCCCAATCCCCCCTTAATAAAACCTAACACTAACCCCTTGAAGATCACCCTACCTTGAGACGTCTTAACCCAACCGGGCAGAAGTTGTCCTTCAGATGACCTGAAGTCTTCATCCGATCTGGGCAGAAGAGGACCTCCAGATGGGCAGAAGTCTTTATCCAGGCCGCATCTTCTATCTTCATCCATCCGGAGCGGAGCGGGTCCATCTTCAAGCCATCCGACGCGCAGCATCCTCTTCCTTCCAACGACTAACACTAAATGACGGTACCTTTAAGTGACGTCATCCAAGATGGCGTCCATTCAATTCCGATTGGCTAATAGAATTCTATAAGCCGATCGGAATTAAGGTAGAAAAAATCCTATTGGCTGATCCAATCAGCCAATAGGATTGAGCTCACATACTATTGGCTGTTCCAATCAGCCAATAGAATGCGAACTCAATCCTATTGGCTGATTGGATCAGCCAATATGATTGAACTTCAATCCTATTGGCTGATTTTTTCTACCTTAATTCCGATTGGCTGATAGAATTCTATCAGCCAACCGGAATTGAAGGGACGCCATCTTGGATGACGTCACTTAAAGGTACCGTCATTTAGTGTTAGTCATCGGATGGAAGAGGATGCTACGCGTCAGATGGCTTGAAGATGGACCCGCTCAACTCCAGATGGATGAAGATAGAAGATGCCGCCTGGATGAAGACTTCTGCCCATCTGGAGGTCTTGTTCTACCTGGATCGGATGAAGACTTCTGGCCGTCTGGAGGACCACTTATGCCCGGTTGGGTGAAGACGTCTCAAGGTAGGGTGATCTTCAAGGGGTTAGTGTTAGGTTTTATTAAGGGGGGATTGGGTGCGTTTTAGAGTAGGGTTGGGTGTGTGGGTGGTGGGTTTTAATGTTGGGGGGGTATTGTATTTTTTTTTACAGGTAAAAGAGCTGATTACTTTGGGGCAATGTCCCGCAAAAGGCCCTTTTAAGGGCTATTTGTAATTTAGTATAGGGAAGGGATTTTTATTATTTTGGGGGGCTTTTTTATTTTATTAGGGGGATTAGATTAGGTGTAATTAGTTTAAAATTCTTGTAATTATTTTATTATTTTCTGTAATTTAGTGTTTGTTTTTTTCGTACTTTAGTTTATTTAATTTAATTGTAATTAATTGTAGTTAGTTTAGGTAATTAATTGAATTATATTGTAGTGTTAGGTGTAATCGTAACTTAGGTTAGGGTTTATTTTACAGGTAAATTTGTACTTATTTGAACTAGGAAGTTATTAAATAGTTAATAACTATTAAATAACTATTGTACCTAGTTAAATACAAAGTTGCCTGTAAAATAAAAATAAACCCTGAGATAGCTACAATGTAATTATTAGTTATATTGTAGCTAGCTTAGGGTTTATTTTATAGGTAAGTATTTAGTTTTAAATAGGAATAATTAATTTAATTGTAGTAATTTTTTTCTGATTATTTTAAATTATATTTAAGTTAGGGGGGGTTTGAGTTAGACTTAGGTTTAGGGGTTAATACATTTAATATAGT